>NW_028173224.1:329796-335796 GCF_963971535.1 Notolepis coatsorum | reverse complement strand
CGAATCACATCACATCAATCCGCCGGATCACAAGATGGCGGACATAATCTTTAACAATGATAGCGTCCTAACGACTAAATATGAAGCGATTCTGTCACAGCGAATGTCTTAGTCCTTTAAACAATGTTGGATGATGTAATTGATGGGTCATGAGTCAATACAGAACAAAAGAAAAATCGCGGATTGATTGATTGATTAATTTGCTATTTCTTTTTCAATTTCTTTTTCCTTCTCTCTGACTGCAGCCCTCACTCTCACACTGTCCGACGCTGGCTCAGTCTCCACCCACCCCCACCCACCCCCACCCACCCCCACACACCACACACACACACACACACACACACACACACACACACACACACACCTGTCTGCAACACGGGGGATACAGAGTGAGAGAGAGCTGGGTGCTGCGCTGTTCTAAGTGAGCATGGCCTATTGAGTTGATTGATTGATTGATTGCTAATTTTATTACTGTACGCTTGGTTTCCAACTGGTTAAGTTTAGGCCCTCTACAGTAGGTTTAAAAAAATAAATAAAAAAATAGGGCGAAGAAAACTTTTTTTCCTATAGGGCAAAGAAAACGTTTTAATTTGTTTTACCTACTTTCTATAGAAGCATCTAAGAATGAAGTTCTATAGAAAGTAGGTCTGCATCCCCTTAACAATTGTGTGTATTGAGCCGTACTGTATTGTACCCATTCTGCATCTGGTAATAAAATGTTCAATCAATCATTCCAATAATACACAGTTGGATGTGTTAGTTGGTTGGATGCACTTCCGAGCTGCTTCCACATGAGGCAACTTCTCTCAATCATTCCAATAATACACAGTTGGATGTGTTAGTTGGTTGGATGCACTTCCGAGCTGCTTCCACATGGAGGCAACTTGTCTTTTTTGTAGTTGTGGGAACTACTTTTTCTGGCGGATGGTTTTTTCAATAAATCTTCGATTAATGTGTGTTTATTGTATATAAATAAGGTTGGATGAATGTGGCAGTTGTATAAAAGCTTTACACCACTTGCAGTCGTGATTTGTGAACAATAAACCATGCCTAGGGGGGTCTAACGACCACCCCTAGGCATGGTTTATTGTTCACAAACCACTCCTGCGTGTGATGTAATGCTTAAATAAATCATGCCCTTGTTTTGGCTAACTCTGATTACCTGTCTGTGTCGTGCAATTGGGGTCGCATACAATCCTTAACAAGTTGACAACACCAGGATTTTGTCAACACAGTTGGAACCTGGAGGAAGCGATATAAAGAAACGAATTGCCAATAAATGTGAAGTTATCTTTGAACCTCTGTTGTCAAGCCTCGTCAATATACCCTTTCCTCACTAATGGAACTGGTATTGCGGAGTCACGTTAGTTAGTTAGATAGTTTAGCGTCTGCCAGCGGCTAACGTTAGCCATAGGGATGGGTACCTTTCACATTTGAACCGATACCGGTACCGGTACCTGTGAATCGATACCGGTACCCAATGGTACCTTTTTTCGGTACTTTCGTCTCAAGAAATTTAATTTACCTACCTGAGTCGCGAAAAAAAATAATCCAAACTTCAAATAACTACAATTTCGACAGTTTTCGGCTTGCCATTGCTCCGACTGCTTTGTTGTTGAATCAAGTCAAATCCTAGGTAAGCATATATTGTGCGTGTGAACGTTGACATGAAAAGAAAAAAGGTAAAAAAAGTTAAAAAAAAAGTAAAAAAAAAATAAAAGTACGTGTTTCGGTTCGGTACCTCAAAAGTACCGAATTCGGTACCCATCCTAACTTAGCCAGTTGGTCAATTCAATTAAATTCCATTCCTGTCACCAAGCGGTAGAATATGAACACTGCAGCTGACATGAGACGGGCTTGCATGCATTCGTTTCAACACCGACGTGTTCTGTATGACCCGTAATTCATTATAGTTCATTGTAAAATAGCGACAGTAGTGTAATTATTGTCAAACCCTATAAATAATCTTTCTTTCCGAATGAATGCAGCATGGTTTATCTATATAGCGTTATCGGAATACTACGGGGTGCGCTGACTGCGCTCCGTGGGGAGCTGTTTTCAGAGATAGGAGTCTATTTGCCGAGAGAGCGTAATATTAACTAGAGTCCGCTACCCGAGACACATTCTCCTTGATTTGTACCGCAATTTGGGACCCAAATTGGAGTGTGGAACAAAACGCACAAATGCCATCCTCGTGCACATTCAAGTCCTCTCCCCCCTCGGGTCTTCGGCCACCGGCACGGTCCATCGTGATATTGGAGATGGATCGAGCAATAGACTGTTACTGTACCCAGCGTTTCCGTTAGCCGGTAATTACCGGTATTTGACCGGCAAAATGTGGTGAAGTCCGACATATCTAATCTCTCCGGTCATAATGTCCGGTGAAAATAATTCCCTCTAAACACAATTAGATTATTTGAATTGTATTAAAATAGGCTAAAATTAAATAGCCTATGCGATGAACGACACAATCATTACATTTGTCGTTGCTTCACCAAGCAGCCGGTCAATGACATCCTGTGTCAGCGAGCTGGCAGCTGATATATTTACGTGAAGCATGGCTTGGCAGGGTGCAGTACTCCAATTCAGCCATTGGCAATTCAGCTGTTGGGTGGGGGCGCTGCTGACACCGCTGCTCTGCTCTGTCTGCTCCTGCTCCATGCTTCACGTAAATATATCAGCTGCCAGCTCGCTGACACAGGATGTCATTGACCGGCTGCTTGGTGAAGCAACGACAAATGTAATGATTGTTTCGTTCATCGCATAGGCTATTTAATTTTAGCCTATTTTAATACAATTCAAATAATCAAATTGTGCTTAGAGGGAATTATTTTCACCGGACATTATGAGCAGCAGCACCAAGTCGTTGGGAGGTGGAGATATACATCACGGTCGCAAACCCACGATAATGTTGCCGTCTCTCTGCCAAATTTCTCAGTTCTTCGCTTGATATAATTAATACAAATGTCCAATATAACGGAATTCGTTAGCTCATAAAAATGTGATTATAACAGACTGCTGTTTATTAAGGTCGGGCAGACTGCCCACCGACACCTCAAGTCGGCAGCAGCACGCAGTCTCGAGGGACTTATTTTATTTGGAATATATTAATGACTGTCTGTATATACGCAAAAGTAGTCTAGTTTTAAGTTAAAATATTATAAATGCCTTGATGATGTCATTCTTTATATAGACCTATCAATTGTTTTTAAGCTCAATAAACTCTGACCGGAATTTATCCCATTTATCACACTCAGACCTGCAAAAAAAAATTCTAACGGAAACCCTGACTGTACCACCCATGTAGCTGTCAAAGCTCCATCACAAACTCAGTTAAGTGAATAGAAAGGGATTCCACTCAGTCAATGTTACGATGCGCATTTGGCTGATACGTGTCGTTGCTGGTGACCGGGAGGAAGACACGCATTGTATTGAATTAAATTGTAATGTTATTACTGGGGTATCTGTAATTAAAATATCGCTTAAATGCAGGTGATCAGGGTTAACCACTGAAGCCATAGTTAATGACTCTGACCAACCCAACAACCCAACAGGAGTGCAGTTATAACGGGCTCACGCGCGAACAAGAGCCCTTTAGAACGCAGCTGGCCTGCTTGTTGGGGGGGGGGGGGGGGGGGGGGGGGGGGGCAGCGGCAGAACACCCACCTCCAAACGTGATTAAAGTGTTTAAAATAAAAAGCGAAATACTATTATTTTGTGTGTCATGTTTCCAAATAAGATCGGTCACAACGAAATGCTTTCTAGCTTAAATTTTTTGGTTAGAATAGATGACCTCCGTTGAAACTGCACTGAGAGCGAGATTGATCACGGAGGACTCGCTCTCAGTGAAGTTTCAAGTCCGCTTAGTCCATTATTCTACATTCCATGGGGGTGTTTCATTACCATATATGGTTCATTAAGGGCGGTTCAGTATGCAAATGCTTACAATCGTGCACGAGCATAGATGGTAAGAACATTGGTATTTATCAACACGGAGTACTTGCAGGTGTGCGTAGGACCTGTGTACGCACGGATGATAAATCCAGATTTTTCTGTGCGTAGAGACATTCTAAATTCCGTGCTTAGGAACGAAAATAGAACACTTTCTACTTTCATTATTGATCAATGAGGGCCCAGGACTTTACACGCTGCAGCTTCCCTCCCTAATTGATTGATTGATTTTATTTATGGTTCCAAAGACACAACCAGTCTCCAGTCTGGTTAGTAGTTCAGAGAAAGATATGATATCTGCATACAGTCTTGACTAGGGCAACACCATTAGACTGTCTGCTTACAGCTTTGTTATAACAGACAGACAGACAGACAGGCGTCAGGCAGACAGGCGTCAGGCAGACATACAGACAGACAGACAAGCAGACAGACAGACAGACAGACAGGCAGACAGACAGGCAGACAAGCGTCAGGCAGACATACAGACAGACATACAGACAGACATACAGACAGACAGACAAGCAGACAGACAGACAGACAGACAGACAGACAGACAGACAGACAGACAGACAGACAGACAGGCAGGCAGACAGACAGGCAGATAGACAGACAGGCGTCAGGCAGACAGGCAGACATACAGACAGACAGACAGAGAGACAGACAGACAGACAGACAGACAGACAGGCAGACAGACAGACAGGCAGACAGACAGACAGCGAGACAGACAGACAGACAGACAGACAGACAGGAAGGCAGACAGACAGGAAGGCAGACAGACAGACAGACATGAAGGCAGACAGACAGACAGACAACAGACAGACAGACAGATAGACAGAAAGCAGACTGGTATTGCGGAGTCACGTTAGTTAGTTAGATAGTTTAGCGTCTGCCAGCGGCTAACGTTAGCCATAGGGATGGGTACCTTTCACATTTGAACCGATACCGGTACCGGTACCTGTGAATCGATACCGGTACCCAATGGTACCTTTTTTCGGTACTTTCGTCTCAAGAAATTTAATTTACCTACCTGAGTCGCGAAAAAAAATAATCCAAACTTCAAATAACTACAATTTCGACAGTTTTCGGCTTGCCATTGCTCCGACTGCTTTGTTGTTGAATCAAGTCAAATCCTAGGTAAGCATATATTGTGCGTGTGAACGTTGACATGAAAAGAAAAAAGGTAAAAAAAGTAAAAAAAAAAGTAAAAAAAAAATAAAAGTACGTGTTTCGGTTCGGTACCTCAAAAGTACCGAATTCGGTACCCATCCTAACTTAGCCAGTTGGTCAATTCAATTAAATTCCATTCCTGTCACCAAGCGGTAGAATATGAACACTGCAGCTGACATGAGACGGGCTTGCATGCATTCGTTTCAACACCGACGTGTTCTGTATGACCCGTAATTCATTATAGTTCATTGTAAAATAGCGACAGTAGTGTAATTATTGTCAAACCCTATAAATAATCTTTCTTTCCGAATGAATGCAGCATGGTTTATCTATATAGCGTTATCGGAATACTACGGGGTGCGCTGACTGCGCTCCGTGGGGAGCTGTTTTCAGAGATAGGAGTCTATTTGCCGAGAGAGCGTAATATTAACTAGAGTCCGCTACCCGAGACACATTCTCCTTGATTTGTACCGCAATTTGGGACCCAAATTGGAGTGTGGAACAAAACGCACAAATGCCATCCTCGTGCACATTCAAGTCCTCTCCCCCCTCGGGTCTTCGGCCACCGGCACGGTCCATCGTGATATTGGAGATGGATCGAGCAATAGACTGTTACTGTACCCAGCGTTTCCGTTAGCCGGTAATTACCGGTATTTGACCGGCAAAATGTGGTGAAGTCCGACATATCTAATCTCTCCGGTCATAATGTCCGGTGAAAATAATTCCCTCTAAACACAATTAGATTATTTGAATTGTATTAAAATAGGCTAAAATTAAATAGCCTATGCGATGAACGAAACAATCATTACATTTGTCGTTGCTTCACCAAGCAGCCGGTCAATGACATCCTGTGTCAGCGAGCTGGCAGCTGATATATTTACG
>NW_028173224.1:64796-324796 GCF_963971535.1 Notolepis coatsorum | reverse complement strand
TATTATATTCTACTGTATCCAATCATATTATATTATACTGTGTCCAATCATATTATATTCTACTGTGTCCAGTCATATTATATTCTACTGTATCCAGTCATATTATATTCTACTGTGTCCAATCATATTATATTATACTGTGTCCAATCATATTATATTCTACTGTATCCAATCATATTATATTCTACTGTGTCCAGTCATATTATATTCTACTGTGTCCAAATATTATATTCTACTGTATCCAATCATATTATATTATACTGTATCCAATCATATTATATTCTACTGTGTCCAATCATATTATATTCTACTGTGTCCAGTCATATTATATTCTACTGTATCCAATCATATTATATTCTACTGTATCCAATCATATTATATTCTACTGTGTCCAATCATATTATATTCTACTGTGTCCAGTCATATTATATTCTACTGTGTCCAATCATATTATATTCTACTGTGTCCAATCATATTATATTCTACTGTGTCCAGTCATATTCTATTCTACTGTATCCAATCATATTATATTCTACTGTATCCAATCATATTATATTCTACTGTGTCCAATCATATTATATTCTACTGTGTCCAGTCATATTATATTCTACTGTGTCCAGTCATATTATATTCTACTGTGTCCAGTTATATTATATTCTACTGTGTCCAGTTATATTATATTCTACTGTGTCCAGTCTTATTATATTCTACTGTGTCCAATCATATTATATTATACTGTGTCCAATCATATTATATTCTACTGTGTCCAAATATTATATTCTACTGTGTCCAAATATTATATTCTACTTTGTCCAAATATTATATTCTAATGTGTCCAATCACATTATATTCTACTGTGTCCAAATATTATATTCTACTGTGTCCAATCATATTATATTCAACTGTGTCCAATCACATTATATTCTACTGTATCCAATCATATTATATTCTACTGTGTCCACTCATATTATATTCTACTGTGTCCAATCACATTATATTCTACTGTGTCCAATCATATTATATTCTAATGTGTCCAAATATTATATTATACTGTATCCAATCACATTATATTCTACTGTGTCCAATCATATTATATTCTACTGTGTCCAAATATTATATTATACTGTATCCAATCATATTATATTCTACTGTGTCCGATCATATTATATTCTACTGTATCCAATCATATTATATTCTACTGTATCCAGTCATATTATATTCTACTGTGTCCAGTCATATTATATTCTACTGTGTCCAATCATATTATATTCTACTGTATCCAAATATTATATTATACTGTGTCCAACTATTATATTATACTGTGTCCAAATATTATATTCTACTGTGTCCAATCACATTATATTCTACTGTGTCCAATCATATTATATTCTACTGTGTCCAAATATTATATTATACTGTGTCCGATCATATTATATTCTACTGTATCCAATCATATTATATTCTACTGTATCCAGTCATATTATATTCTACTGTGTCCAATCATATTATATTATACTGTGTCCAATCATATTATATTCTACTGTGTACAATCATATTATATTCTACTGTATCCAAATATTATATTATACTGTGTCCAACTATTATATTATACTGTGTCCAGTAATATTATATTCTACTGCATCCAATCATATTATATTCTACTGTGTCCAATCATATTATATTCTACTGTATCCAGTCATATTATATTCTACTGTATCCAATCATATTATATTCTACTGTGTTCAGTCATATTATATTCTACTGTGTCCAGTCATATTATATTATACTGTGTCCAGTCATATTATATTCTACTGTGTCCAATCATATTATATTCTACTGTGTCCAATCATATTATATTCTACTGTGTCCAGTCATATTATATTCTTCTGTATCCAGTCATATTATATTCTACTGTGTCCAGTCATATTATTTTATACTGTGTCCAGTCATATTATATTCTACTGTGTCCAGTCATAT
The DNA here is from genome assembly GCF_963971535.1 of Notolepis coatsorum. NCBI lineage: Eukaryota > Metazoa > Chordata > Actinopteri > Aulopiformes > Paralepididae > Notolepis > Notolepis coatsorum. Next base: position 322,819 of record NW_028173224.1, on the reverse strand, counting down.
TATATTCTACTGTATCCAATCATATTATATTCTACTGTGTTCAGTCATATTATATTCTACTGTGTCCAGTCATATTATATTCTACTGTTTCCAGTCATATTATAGTATACTGTGTCCAGTCATATTATATTCTACTGTGTCCAATCATATTATATTCTACTGTGCCCAATCATATTATATTCTACTGTGTCCAGTCATATTATATTCTACTGTGTCCAGTCATATTATATTATACTGTGTCCAGTCATATTATATTCTACTGTGTCCAATCATATTATATTCTACTGTGTCCAAATATTATATTATACTGTATCCAATCATATTATATTCTACTGTGTCCAGTCATATTATATTCTACTGTGTCCAGTCATATTATATTATACTGTGTCCAGTCATATTATATTATACTGTGTCCAGTCATATTATATTCTACTGTGTCCAGTCATATTATATTCTACTGTGTCCAATCATATTATATTCTACTGTGTCCAAATATTATATTATACTGTGTCCATATATTATATTCTACTGTGTCCAGTCATATTATATTATACTGTGTCCAAATATTATATTCTACTGTGTCCAGTCATATTATATTCTACTGTATCCAATCATATTATATTCTACTGTATCCAGTCATATTATATTCTACTGTATTCAATCATATTATATTATACTGTATCCAATCATATTATATTCTATATTATACTGTATCCAATCATATTATATTATACTGTATCCAATCATATTATATTCTACTGTGTCCAATCATATTATATTCTACTGTATCCAATCATATTATATTCTACTGTGTCCAGATATTATACTCTACTGTATCCAATCATATTATATTCTACTGTGTCCAATCATATTATATTCTACTGTGTCCAGTCATATTATATTCTACTGTGTCCAATCATATTATATCCTACTGTATCCAGTCATATTATATTCTACTGTGTCCAGATATTATATTCTACTGTGTCCAGATATTATATTCTACTGTATCCAATCATATTATATTATACTGTATCCAATCATATTATATTCTACTGTGTCCACTCATATTATATTCTACTGTATCCAATCATATTATATTCTACTGTATCCAATCATATTATATTCTACTGTATCCAATCATATTATATTCTACTGTATCCAATCATATTATATTCTACTGTGTCCAGTCATATTATATTCTACTGTGTCCAATCATATTATATTATACTGTGTCCAATCATATTATATTCTACTTTGTCCAATCATATTATATTCTACTGTATCCAATCATATTATATTCTACTGTGTCCAGATATTATATTCGACTGTATCCAATCATATTATATTATACTGTGTCCAATCATATTATATTCTACTGTGTCATATCATATTATATTCTACTGTGTCCAGTCATATTATATTCTACTGTGTCCAATCATATTATATTCTACTGTATCCAGTCATATTATATTCTACTGTGTCCAGATATTATATTCTACTGTGTCCAGATATTATATTCTACTGTATCCAATCATATTATATTCTACTGTATCCAATCATATTATATTCTACTGTGTCCAATCATATTATATTCTACTGTATCCAATCATATTATATTCTACTGTATCCAATCATATTATATTCTACTGTGTCCAGTCATATTATATTCTACTGTGTCCAATCATATTATATTATACTGTGTCCAATCATATTATATTCTACTGTGTCCAATCATATTATATTCTACTCTGTATCCAATCATATTATATTCTACTGTGTCCAGATATTATATTCGACTGTATCCAATCATATTATATTATACTGTGTCCAATCATATTATATTCTACTGTGTCCAGTCATATTATATTCTACTGTGTCCAGATATTATATTCTACTGTGTCCAGATATTATATTCTACTGTGTCCAATCATATTATATTCTACTGTATCCAATCATATTATATTCTACTGTGTCCAATCATATTATATTCTACTGTGTCCATATATTATATTCTACTGTGTCCAATCATATTATATTCTACTGTGTCCAGATATTATATTCTACTGTGTCCAGATATTATATTCTACTGTGTCCAATCATATTATATTCTACTGTGTCCAAATATTATATTCTACTGTGTCCAGATATTATATTCTACTGTATCCAGTCATATTATATTCTACTGTGTCCAATCATATTATATTATACTGTATCCAATCATATTATATTCTACTGTGTCCAATCATATTATATTCGACTGTGTCCAATCATATTATATTCTACTGTGTCCAGATATTATATTCTACTGTGTCCAATCATATTATATTCTACTCCGTCCAATCATATTATATTATACTGTATCCAATCATATTATATTCTACTGTATCCAATCATATTATATTCTACTGTGTCCAATCATATTATATTCTACTGTGTCCAGTCATATTATATTATAGTGTGTCCAATCATATTATATTCTACTGTATCCAATCATATTATATTCTACTGTGTCCAAATATTATATTATACTGTATCCAATCATATTATATTCTACTGTGTCCAGTCATATTATATTCTACTGTGTCCAGTCATATTATATTATACTGTGTCCAGTCATATTATATTATACTGTGTCCAGTCATATTATATTCTACTGTGTCCAGTCATATTATATTCTACTGTGTCCAATCATATTATATTCTACTGTGTCCAAATATTATATTATACTGTGTCCATATATTATATTCTACTGTGTCCAGTCATATTATATTATACTGTGTCCAAATATTATATTCTACTGTGTCCAGTCATATTATATTCTACTGTATCCAATCATATTATATTCTACTGTATCCAGTCATATTATATTCTACTGTATTCAATCATATTATATTATACTGTATCCAATCATATTATATTCTATATTATACTGTATCCAATCATATTATATTATACTGTATCCAATCATATTATATTCTACTGTGTCCAATCATATTATATTCTACTGTATCCAATCATATTATATTCTACTGTGTCCAGATATTATACTCTACTGTATCCAATCATATTATATTCTACTGTGTCCAATCATATTATATTCTACTGTGTCCAGTCATATTATATTCTACTGTGTCCAATCATATTATATCCTACTGTATCCAGTCATATTATATTCTACTGTGTCCAGATATTATATTCTACTGTGTCCAGATATTATATTCTACTGTATCCAATCATATTATATTATACTGTATCCAATCATATTATATTCTACTGTGTCCACTCATATTATATTCTACTGTATCCAATCATATTATATTCTACTGTATCCAATCATATTATATTCTACTGTATCCAATCATATTATATTCTACTGTATCCAATCATATTATATTCTACTGTGTCCAGTCATATTATATTCTACTGTGTCCAATCATATTATATTATACTGTGTCCAATCATATTATATTCTACTTTGTCCAATCATATTATATTCTACTGTATCCAATCATATTATATTCTACTGTGTCCAGATATTATATTCGACTGTATCCAATCATATTATATTATACTGTGTCCAATCATATTATATTCTACTGTGTCATATCATATTATATTCTACTGTGTCCAGTCATATTATATTCTACTGTGTCCAATCATATTATATTCTACTGTATCCAGTCATATTATATTCTACTGTGTCCAGATATTATATTCTACTGTGTCCAGATATTATATTCTACTGTATCCAATCATATTATATTCTACTGTATCCAATCATATTATATTCTACTGTGTCCAATCATATTATATTCTACTGTATCCAATCATATTATATTCTACTGTATCCAATCATATTATATTCTACTGTGTCCAGTCATATTATATTCTACTGTGTCCAATCATATTATATTATACTGTGTCCAATCATATTATATTCTACTGTGTCCAATCATATTATATTCTACTCTGTATCCAATCATATTATATTCTACTGTGTCCAGATATTATATTCGACTGTATCCAATCATATTATATTATACTGTGTCCAATCATATTATATTCTACTGTGTCCAGTCATATTATATTCTACTGTGTCCAGATATTATATTCTACTGTGTCCAGATATTATATTCTACTGTGTCCAATCATATTATATTCTACTGTATCCAATCATATTATATTCTACTGTGTCCAATCATATTATATTCTACTGTGTCCATATATTATATTCTACTGTGTCCAATCATATTATATTCTACTGTGTCCAGATATTATATTCTACTGTGTCCAGATATTATATTCTACTGTGTCCAATCATATTATATTCTACTGTGTCCAAATATTATATTCTACTGTGTCCAGATATTATATTCTACTGTATATATACTGAATAGAATATATTCTAGAATATACTGTATATATTCTACGACACGGTGGTGGTGGGGCTGATCTCGGACAACGACGAGAAGGCCTACCGGGAGGAGGTTGAGGTACTGGAACGTTGGTGCCAGGACAACAGCCTGCTCCTGAACATTGGTAAAACCAAGGAGCTGATCGTGGATTATAGGAGAGGACAGCGGGAGACACACACACCACTGAGGATTAACGGGGCTACCGTGGACAGGGTGAGCAGCTTCAAGTACCTGGGGGTCCACATCTCAGAGGACCTGACATGGTCAACACACATAGGCACAGTAGTAAAGAAAGCGAAGCAGCGCCTCTACCACCTGAGACAGTTAAGGAAGTTCAGAGTATCGGGGAAGATACTTCAGTCCTTCTACTCAGGAGCTGTAGAGAGCATCTTGACCGGAAACATCACTGCCTGGTATGGGAACAGCACGGCACAGGACAAGAAGGCCCTACAGAGTGTGGTGCGCTCAGCCGAGCGTACCACGGGTATTGCGCTACCTCCCCTGCAGGCTCTATACAACAAGAGGTGCAAATCCAGAGCCTGCAGGATAATGAAAGACCCCCACCACCCCAATAACAGCCTGTTCCAGCTGCTGAGGTCAGGCAGACGCCTGCGAATTCTAGAGACTAAGACGGAGAGGCTTAGGCTAAGCTTCTTCCCCCAGGCCATCAGAGCCTTGAACAATGAACATCGAGAGACACAGAAACTGAACTATCCACACACAAGTACATACACGACACGCACGCTGAGCACGCTCACACACTAGCAGCCACTTTAACACTCATGCCGCACACACGCACACTTATGGCCAGAGGAAAGGCCACTTAAAATAGTATAACATCAGGAACAGTGTATTGCACTACTAAAGCTAACTAGCATGTCCTATATGCTCTGTAAATACTAATGTACAGATACCGAGATGGCACACCATGTACCTGTTTATTGCACTGTTTTATTGGATTCTATTAATATGTTGTACCACTGTATTTTATTGGATTCTATTATATGTTGTACCACTGTATTGCACATCGTCGCGGGCAAGACCAGCCGCATTTCATTGTATACCTGTATGCCGTGACAATTAAAACTCTTGAATCTTGAATCTTGAAATCTTGTATCCAGTCATATTATATTCTACTGTGTCCAATCATATTATATTATACTGTATCCAATCATATTATATTCTACTGTGTCCAATCATATTATATTCGACTGTGTCCAATCATATTATATTCTACTGTGTCCAGATATTATATTCTACTGTGTCCAATCATATTATATTCTACTCCGTCCAATCATATTATATTATACTGTATCCAATCATATTATATTCTACTGTATCCAATCATATTATATTCTACTGTGTCCAATCATATTATATTCTACTGTGTCCAGTCATATTATATTATAGTGTGTCCAATCATATTATATTCTACTCTGTCCAATCATATTATATTATACTGTATCCAATCATATTATATTATACTGTGTCCAATCATATTATATTCTACTGTGTCCAATCATATTATATTATACTGTGTCCAATCATATTATATTCTACTGTGTCCAGATATTATATTCTACTGTATCCAATCATATTATATTATACTGTATCCAATCATATTATATTATACTGTATCCAATCATATTATATTCTACTGTATCCAATCATATTATATTCTACTGTATCCAATCATATTATATTCTACTGTATCCAGTCATATTATATTCTACTGTATCCAGATATTATATTCTACTGTGTCCAGTCATATTATATTCTACTGTGTCCAATCATATTATATTCTACTGTATCCAAATATTATATTATACTGTATCCAGTCATATTATATTCTACTGTGTCCAATCATATTATATTATACTGTATCCAATCATATTATATTCTACTGTATCCAATCATATTATATTCTACTGTGTCCAGATATTATATTCTACTGTGTCCAATCATATTATATTCTACTGTGTCCAGTCATATTATATTCTACTGTGTCCAGTCATATTATATTCTACTGTGTCCAGTCATATTATATTCTACTGTGTCTAGATATTATATTCTACTGTATCCAATCATATTATATTCTACTGTGTCCAATCATATTATATTCTACTGTGTCCAATCATATTATATTCTACTGTGTCCAGTCATATTATATTCTACTGTGTCCAGTCATATTATATTCTACTGTGTCCAATCATATTATATTCTACTGTATCCAATCATATTATATTCTACTGTGTCCAGTCATATTATATTCTACTGTGTCCAGTCATATTATATTCTACTGTGTCCAGTCATATTATATTATACTGTGTCCAGTCATATTATATTCTACTGTGTCCAATCATATTATATTCTACTGTGTCCAAATATTATATTATACTGTATCCAATCATATTATATTCTACTGTGTCCAGTCATATTATATTCTACTGTGTCCAGTCATATTATATTCTACTGTATCCAATCATATTATATTCTACTGTGTCCAGTAATATTATATTCTACTGTGTCCAATCATATTATATTCTACTGTGTCCAATCATATTATATTCTACTGTGTCCAGTCATATTATATTCTACTGTATCCAGTCATATTATATTCTACTGTGTCCAGTCATATTATATTCTACTGTGTCCAATCATATTATATTCTACTGTGTCCAGTCATATTATATTCTACTGTGTCCAATCATATTATATTCTACTGTGTCCAGATATTATATTATACTGTGTCCAGTCATATTATATTCTACTGTGTCCAATCATATTATATTCTACTGTATCCAATCATATTATATTCTACTGTGTCCAAATATTATATTCTACTGTATCCAGTCATATTATATTCTACTGTATCCAATCATATTATATTCTACTGTGTCCAATCATATTATATTCTACTGTATCCAATCATATTATATTCTACTGTGTCCAGTCATATTATATTCTACTGTATCCAATCATATTATATTCTACTGTGTCCAGATATTATATTATACTGTGTCCAGTCATATTATATTCTACTGTGTCCAGTCATATTATATTCTACTGTGTCCAGTCATATTATATTCTACTGTGTCCAATCATATTATATTCTACTCTATCCAAATATTATATTATACTGTATCCAGTCATATTATATTCTACTGTGTCCAATCATATTATATTATACTGTATCCAATCATATTATATTCTACTGTATCCAATCATATTATATTCTACTGTGTCCAGATATTATATTCTACTGTATCCAATCATATTATATTCTACTGTGTCCAGTCATATTATATTCTACTGTGTCCAATCATATTATATCCTACTGTATCCAGTCATATTATATTCTACTGTGTCCAGATATTATATTCTACTGTGTCCAGATATTATATTCTACTGTATCCAATCATATTATATTATACTGTATCCAATCATATTATATTCTACTGTGTCCACTCATATTATATTCTACTGTATCCAATCATATTATATTCTACTGTATCCAATCATATTATATTCTACTGTATCCAATCATATTATATTCTACTGTATCCAATCATATTATATTCTACTGTGTCCAGTCATATTATATTCTACTGTGTCCAATCATATTATATTATACTGTGTCCAATCATATTATATTCTACTGTGTCCAATCATATTATATTCTACTGTATCCAATCATATTATATTCTACTGTGTCCAGATATTATATTCGACTGTATCCAATCATATTATATTATACTGTGTCCAATCATATTATATTCTACTGTGTCATATCATATTATATTCTACTGTGTCCAGTCATATTATATTCTACTGTGTCCAATCATATTATATTCTACTGTATCCAGTCATATTATATTCTACTGTGTCCAGATATTATATTCTACTGTGTCCAGATATTATATTCTACTGTATCCAATCATATTATATTCTACTGTATCCAATCATATTATATTCTACTGTGTCCAATCATATTATATTCGCCTGTATCCAATCATATTATATTCTACTGTATCCAATCATATTATATTCTACTGTGTCCAGTCATATTATATTCTACTGTGTCCAATCATATTATATTCTACTGTGTCCAAATAGTATATTCTACTGTATCCAATCATATTATATTCTACTGTATCCAAATATTATATTATACTGTATCCAGTCATATTATATTCTACTGTGTCCAATCATATTATATTATACTGTATCCAATCATATTATATTCTACTGTATCCAATCATATTATATTCTACTGTGTCCAGATATTATATTCTACTGTGTCCAATCATATTATATTCTACTGTGTCCAGTCATATTATATTCTACTGTGTCCAGTCATATTATATTCTACTGTGTCCAGTCATATTATATTCTACTGTGTCTAGATATTATATTCTACTGTATCCAATCATATTATATTCTACTGTGTCCAATCATATTATATTCTACTGTGTCCAATCATATTATATTCTACTGTGTCCAGTCATATTATATTCTACTGTGTCCAGTCATATTATATTCTACTGTGTCCAATCATATTATATTCTACTGTATCCAATCATATTATATTCTACTGTGTCCAGTCATATTATATTCTACTGTGTCCAGTCATATTATATTCTACTGTGTCCAGTCATATTATATTATACTGTGTCCAGTCATATTATATTCTACTGTGTCCAATCATATTATATTCTACTGTGTCCAAATATTATATTATACTGTATCCAATCATATTATATTCTACTGTGTCCAGTCATATTATATTCTACTGTGTCCAGTCATATTATATTCTACTGTATCCAATCATATTATATTCTACTGTGTCCAGTAATATTATATTCTACTGTGTCCAATCATATTATATTCTACTGTGTCCAATCATATTATATTCTACTGTGTCCAGTCATATTATATTCTACTGTATCCAGTCATATTATATTCTACTGTGTCCAGTCATATTATATTCTACTGTGTCCAATCATATTATATTCTACTGTGTCCAGTCATATTATATTCTACTGTGTCCAATCATATTATATTCTACTGTGTCCAGATATTATATTATACTGTGTCCAGTCATATTATATTCTACTGTGTCCAATCATATTATATTCTACTGTATCCAATCATATTATATTCTACTGTGTCCAAATATTATATTCTACTGTATCCAGTCATATTATATTCTACTGTATCCAATCATATTATATTCTACTGTGTCCAATCATATTATATTCTACTGTATCCAATCATATTATATTCTACTGTGTCCAGTCATATTATATTCTACTGTATCCAATCATATTATATTCTACTGTGTCCAGATATTATATTATACTGTGTCCAGTCATATTATATTCTACTGTGTCCAGTCATATTATATTCTACTGTGTCCAGTCATATTATATTCTACTGTGTCCAATCATATTATATTCTACTCTATCCAAATATTATATTATACTGTATCCAGTCATATTATATTCTACTGTGTCCAATCATATTATATTATACTGTATCCAATCATATTATATTCTACTGTATCCAATCATATTATATTCTACTGTGTCCAGATATTATATTCTACTGTATCCAATCATATTATATTCTACTGTGTCCAGTCATATTATATTCTACTGTGTCCAATCATATTATATCCTACTGTATCCAGTCATATTATATTCTACTGTGTCCAGATATTATATTCTACTGTGTCCAGATATTATATTCTACTGTATCCAATCATATTATATTATACTGTATCCAATCATATTATATTCTACTGTGTCCACTCATATTATATTCTACTGTATCCAATCATATTATATTCTACTGTATCCAATCATATTATATTCTACTGTATCCAATCATATTATATTCTACTGTATCCAATCATATTATATTCTACTGTGTCCAGTCATATTATATTCTACTGTGTCCAATCATATTATATTATACTGTGTCCAATCATATTATATTCTACTGTGTCCAATCATATTATATTCTACTGTATCCAATCATATTATATTCTACTGTGTCCAGATATTATATTCGACTGTATCCAATCATATTATATTATACTGTGTCCAATCATATTATATTCTACTGTGTCATATCATATTATATTCTACTGTGTCCAGTCATATTATATTCTACTGTGTCCAATCATATTATATTCTACTGTATCCAGTCATATTATATTCTACTGTGTCCAGATATTATATTCTACTGTGTCCAGATATTATATTCTACTGTATCCAATCATATTATATTCTACTGTATCCAATCATATTATATTCTACTGTGTCCAATCTTATTATATTCGCCTGTATCCAATCATATTATATTCTACTGTATCCAATCATATTATATTCTACTGTGTCCAGTCATATTATATTCTACTGTGTCCAATCATATTATATTATACTGTGTCCAATCATATTATATTCTACTGTGTCCAATCATATTATATTCTACTGTATCCAATCATATTATATTCTACTGTGTCCAGATATTATATTCGACTGTATCCAATCATATTATATTATACTGTGTCCAATCATATTATATTCTACTGTGTCCAGTCATATTATATTCTACTGTGTCCAGATATTATATTCTACTGTGTCCAGATATTATATTCTACTGTGTCCAATCATATTATATTCTACTGTATCCAATCATATTATATTCTACTGTGTCCAATCATATTATATTCTACTGTGTCCAATCATATTATATTCTACTGTATCCAATCATATTATATTCTACTGTGTCCAGATATTATATTCGACTGTATCCAATCATATTATATTATACTGTGTCCAATCATATTATATTCTACTGTGTCATATCATATTATATTCTACTGTGTCCAGTCATATTATATTCTACTGTGTCCAATCATATTATATTCTACTGTATCCAGTCATATTATATTCTACTGTGTCCAGATATTATATTCTACTGTGTCCAGATATTATATTCTACTGTATCCAATCATATTATATTCTACTGTATCCAATCATATTATATTCTACTGTGTCCAATCATATTATATTCGCCTGTATCCAATCATATTATATTCTACTGTATCCAATCATATTATATTCTACTGTGTCCAGTCATATTATATTCTACTGTGTCCAATCATATTATATTATACTGTGTCCAATCATATTATATTCTACTGTGTCCAATCATATTATATTCTACTGTATCCAATCATATTATATTCTACTGTGTCCAGATATTATATTCGACTGTATCCAATCATATTATATTATACTGTGTCCAATCATATTATATTCTACTGTGTCCAGTCATATTATATTCTACTGTGTCCAGATATTATATTCTACTGTGTCCAGATATTATATTCTACTGTGTCCAATCATATTATATTCTACTGTATCCAATCATATTATATTCTACTGTGTCCAATCATATTATATTCTACTGTGTCCATATATTATATTCTACTGTGTCCAATCATATTATATTCTACTGTGTCCAGATATTATATTCTACTGTGTCCAGATATTATATTCTACTGTGTCCAATCATATTATATTCTACTGTGTCCAAATATTATATTATACTGTGTCCATATATTATATTCTACTGTGTCCAGTCATATTATATTATACTGTGTCCAAATATTATATTCTACTGTGTCCAGTCATATTATATTCTACTGTATCCAATCATATTATATTCTACTGTGTCCAGTCATATTATATTCTACTGTGTCCAGTCATATTATATTCTACTGTGTCCAATCATATTATATTCTACTGTATCCAAATATTATATTATACTGTATCCAGTCATATTATATTCTACTGTGTCCAATCATATTATATTATACTGTATCCAATCATATTATATTCTACTGTATCCAATCATATTATATTCTACTGTGTCCAGATATTATATTCTACTGTATCCAATCATATTATATTCTACTGTGTCCAGTCATATTATATTCTACTGTGTCCAATCATATTATATCCTACTGTATCCAGTCATATTATATTCTACTGTGTCCAGATATTATATTCTACTGTGTCCAGATATTATATTCTACTGTATCCAATCATATTATATTATACTGTATCCAATCATATTATATTCTACTGTGTCCACTCATATTATATTCTACTGTATCCAATCATATTATATTCTACTGTATCCAATCATATTATATTCTACTGTATCCAATCATATTATATTCTACTGTATCCAATCATATTATATTCTACTGTGTCCAGTCATATTATATTCTACTGTGTCCAATCATATTATATTATACTGTGTCCAATCATATTATATTCTACTGTGTCCAATCATATTATATTCTACTGTATCCAATCATATTATATTCTACTGTGTCCAGATATTATATTCGACTGTATCCAATCATATTATATTATACTGTGTCCAATCATATTATATTCTACTGTGTCATATCATATTATATTCTACTGTGTCCAGTCATATTATATTCTACTGTGTCCAATCATATTATATTCTACTGTATCCAGTCATATTATATTCTACTGTGTCCAGATATTATATTCTACTGTGTCCAGATATTATATTCTACTGTATCCAATCATATTATATTCTACTGTATCCAATCATATTATATTCTACTGTGTCCAATCATATTATATTCTACTGTATCCAATCATATTATATTCTACTGTATCCAATCATATTATATTCTACTGTGTCCAGTCATATTATATTCTACTGTGTCCAATCATATTATATTATACTGTGTCCAATCATATTATATTCTACTGTGTCCAATCATATTATATTCTACTGTATCCAATCATATTATATTCTACTGTGTCCAGATATTATATTCGACTGTATCCAATCATATTATATTATACTGTGTCCAATCATATTATATTCTACTGTGTCCAGTCATATTATATTCTACTGTGTCCAGATATTATATTCTACTGTGTCCAGATATTATATTCTACTGTGTCCAATCATATTATATTCTACTGTATCCAATCATATTATATTCTACTGTGTCCAATCATATTATATTCTACTGTGTCCATATATTATATTCTACTGTGTCCAATCATATTATATTCTACTGTGTCCAGATATTATATTCTACTGTGTCCAGATATTATATTCTACTGTGTCCAATCATATTATATTCTACTGTGTCCAAATATTATATTCTACTGTGTCCAGATATTATATTCTACTGTATCCAGTCATATTATATTCTACTGTGTCCAATCATATTATATTATACTGTATCCAATCATATTATATTCTACTGTGTCCAATCATATTATATTCGACTGTGTCCAATCATATTATATTCTACTGTGTCCAGATATTATATTCTACTGTGTCCAATCATATTATATTCTACTCCGTCCAATCATATTATATTATACTGTATCCAATCATATTATATTCTACTGTATCCAATCATATTATATTCTACTGTGTCCAATCATATTATATTCTACTGTGTCCAGTCATATTATATTATAGTGTGTCCAATCATATTATATTCTACTCTGTCCAATCATATTATATTATACTGTATCCAATCATATTATATTATACTGTGTCCAATCATATTATATTCTACTGTGTCCAATCATATTATATTATACTGTGTCCAATCATATTATATTCTACTGTGTCCAGATATTATATTCTACTGTATCCAATCATATTATATTATACTGTATCCAATCATATTATATTATACTGTATCCAATCATATTATATTCTACTGTATCCAATCATATTATATTCTACTGTATCCAATCATATTATATTCTACTGTATCCAGTCATATTATATTCTACTGTATCCAGATATTATATTCTACTGTGTCCAGTCATATTATATTCTACTGTGTCCAATCATATTATATTCTACTGTATCCAAATATTATATTATACTGTATCCAGTCATATTATATTCTACTGTGTCCAATCATATTATATTATACTGTATCCAATCATATTATATTCTACTGTATCCAATCATATTATATTCTACTGTGTCCAGATATTATATTCTACTGTGTCCAATCATATTATATTCTACTGTGTCCAGTCATATTATATTCTACTGTGTCCAGTCATATTATATTCTACTGTGTCCAGTCATATTATATTCTACTGTGTCCAGATATTATATTCTACTGTATCCAATCATATTATATTCTACTGTGTCCAATCATATTATATTCTACTGTGTCCAATCATATTATATTCTACTGTGTCCAGTCATATTATATTCTACTGTGTCCAGTCATATTATATTCTACTGTGTCCAATCATATTATATTCTACTGTATCCAATCATATTATATTCTACTGTGTCCAGTCATATTATATTCTACTGTGTCCAGATATTATATTCTACTGTATCCAATCATATTATATTCTACTGTGTCCAGTCATATTATATTCTACTGTGTCCAATCATATTATATCCTACTGTATCCAGTCATATTATATTCTACTGTGTCCAGATATTATATTCTACTGTGTCCAGATATTATATTCTACTGTATCCAATCATATTATATTATACTGTATCCAATCATATTATATTCTACTGTGTCCACTCATATTATATTCTACTGTATCCAATCATATTATATTCTACTGTATCCAATCATATTATATTCTACTGTATCCAATCATATTATATTCTACTGTATCCAATCATATTATATTCTACTGTGTCCAGTCATATTATATTCTACTGTGTCCAATCATATTATATTATACTGTGTCCAATCATATTATATTCTACTGTGTCCAATCATATTATATTCTACTGTATCCAATCATATTATATTCTACTGTGTCCAGATATTATATTCGACTGTATCCAATCATATTATATTATACTGTGTCCAATCATATTATATTCTACTGTGTCATATCATATTATATTCTACTGTGTCCAGTCATATTATATTCTACTGTGTCCAATCATATTATATTCTACTGTATCCAGTCATATTATATTCTACTGTGTCCAGATATTATATTCTACTGTGTCCAGATATTATATTCTACTGTATCCAATCATATTATATTCTACTGTATCCAATCATATTATATTCTACTGTGTCCAATCATATTATATTCGCCTGTATCCAATCATATTATATTCTACTGTATCCAATCATATTATATTCTACTGTGTCCAGTCATATTATATTCTACTGTGTCCAATCATATTATATTATACTGTGTCCAATCATATTATATTCTACTGTGTCCAATCATATTATATTCTACTGTATCCAATCATATTATATTCTACTGTGTCCAGATATTATATTCGACTGTATCCAATCATATTATATTATACTGTGTCCAATCATATTATATTCTACTGTGTCCAGTCATATTATATTCTACTGTGTCCAGATATTATATTCTACTGTGTCCAGATATTATATTCTACTGTGTCCAATCATATTATATTCTACTGTATCCAATCATATTATATTCTACTGTGTCCAATCATATTATATTCTACTGTGTCCAATCATATTATATTCTACTGTATCCAATCATATTATATTCTACTGTGTCCAGATATTATATTCGACTGTATCCAATCATATTATATTATACTGTGTCCAATCATATTATATTCTACTGTGTCATATCATATTATATTCTACTGTGTCCAGTCATATTATATTCTACTGTGTCCAATCATATTATATTCTACTGTATCCAGTCATATTATATTCTACTGTGTCCAGATATTATATTCTACTGTGTCCAGATATTATATTCTACTGTATCCAATCATATTATATTCTACTGTATCCAATCATATTATATTCTACTGTGTCCAATCATATTATATTCGCCTGTATCCAATCATATTATATTCTACTGTATCCAATCATATTATATTCTACTGTGTCCAGTCATATTATATTCTACTGTGTCCAATCATATTATATTATACTGTGTCCAATCATATTATATTCTACTGTGTCCAATCATATTATATTC
This sequence comes from Notolepis coatsorum, assembly GCF_963971535.1. Lineage (NCBI taxonomy): Eukaryota > Metazoa > Chordata > Actinopteri > Aulopiformes > Paralepididae > Notolepis > Notolepis coatsorum. The sequence continues at coordinate 306,330 of NW_028173224.1, read as the reverse complement.
TACTGTATCCAATCATATTATATTCTACTGTGTCCAGATATTATATTCGACTGTATCCAATCATATTATATTATACTGTGTCCAATCATATTATATTCTACTGTGTCCAGTCATATTATATTCTACTGTGTCCAGATATTATATTCTACTGTGTCCAGATATTATATTCTACTGTGTCCAATCATATTATATTCTACTGTATCCAATCATATTATATTCTACTGTGTCCAATCATATTATATTCTACTGTGTCCATATATTATATTCTACTGTGTCCAATCATATTATATTCTACTGTGTCCAGATATTATATTCTACTGTGTCCAGATATTATATTCTACTGTGTCCAATCATATTATATTCTACTGTGTCCAAATATTATATTATACTGTGTCCATATATTATATTCTACTGTGTCCAGTCATATTATATTATACTGTGTCCAAATATTATATTCTACTGTGTCCAGTCATATTATATTCTACTGTATCCAATCATATTATATTCTACTGTGTCCAGTCATATTATATTCTACTGTGTCCAGTCATATTATATTCTACTGTGTCCAATCATATTATATTCTACTGTATCCAAATATTATATTATACTGTATCCAGTCATATTATATTCTACTGTGTCCAATCATATTATATTATACTGTATCCAATCATATTATATTCTACTGTATCCAATCATATTATATTCTACTGTGTCCAGATATTATATTCTACTGTATCCAATCATATTATATTCTACTGTGTCCAGTCATATTATATTCTACTGTGTCCAATCATATTATATCCTACTGTATCCAGTCATATTATATTCTACTGTGTCCAGATATTATATTCTACTGTGTCCAGATATTATATTCTACTGTATCCAATCATATTATATTATACTGTATCCAATCATATTATATTCTACTGTGTCCACTCATATTATATTCTACTGTATCCAATCATATTATATTCTACTGTATCCAATCATATTATATTCTACTGTATCCAATCATATTATATTCTACTGTATCCAATCATATTATATTCTACTGTGTCCAGTCATATTATATTCTACTGTGTCCAATCATATTATATTATACTGTGTCCAATCATATTATATTCTACTGTGTCCAATCATATTATATTCTACTGTATCCAATCATATTATATTCTACTGTGTCCAGATATTATATTCGACTGTATCCAATCATATTATATTATACTGTGTCCAATCATATTATATTCTACTGTGTCATATCATATTATATTCTACTGTGTCCAGTCATATTATATTCTACTGTGTCCAATCATATTATATTCTACTGTATCCAGTCATATTATATTCTACTGTGTCCAGATATTATATTCTACTGTGTCCAGATATTATATTCTACTGTATCCAATCATATTATATTCTACTGTATCCAATCATATTATATTCTACTGTGTCCAATCATATTATATTCTACTGTATCCAATCATATTATATTCTACTGTATCCAATCATATTATATTCTACTGTGTCCAGTCATATTATATTCTACTGTGTCCAATCATATTATATTATACTGTGTCCAATCATATTATATTCTACTGTGTCCAATCATATTATATTCTACTGTATCCAATCATATTATATTCTACTGTGTCCAGATATTATATTCGACTGTATCCAATCATATTATATTATACTGTGTCCAATCATATTATATTCTACTGTGTCCAGTCATATTATATTCTACTGTGTCCAGATATTATATTCTACTGTGTCCAGATATTATATTCTACTGTGTCCAATCATATTATATTCTACTGTATCCAATCATATTATATTCTACTGTGTCCAATCATATTATATTCTACTGTGTCCATATATTATATTCTACTGTGTCCAATCATATTATATTCTACTGTGTCCAGATATTATATTCTACTGTGTCCAGATATTATATTCTACTGTGTCCAATCATATTATATTCTACTGTGTCCAAATATTATATTCTACTGTGTCCAGATATTATATTCTACTGTATCCAGTCATATTATATTCTACTGTGTCCAATCATATTATATTATACTGTATCCAATCATATTATATTCTACTGTGTCCAATCATATTATATTCGACTGTGTCCAATCATATTATATTCTACTGTGTCCAGATATTATATTCTACTGTGTCCAATCATATTATATTCTACTCCGTCCAATCATATTATATTATACTGTATCCAATCATATTATATTCTACTGTATCCAATCATATTATATTCTACTGTGTCCAATCATATTATATTCTACTGTGTCCAGTCATATTATATTATAGTGTGTCCAATCATATTATATTCTACTCTGTCCAATCATATTATATTATACTGTATCCAATCATATTATATTATACTGTGTCCAATCATATTATATTCTACTGTGTCCAATCATATTATATTATACTGTGTCCAATCATATTATATTCTACTGTGTCCAGATATTATATTCTACTGTATCCAATCATATTATATTATACTGTATCCAATCATATTATATTATACTGTATCCAATCATATTATATTCTACTGTATCCAATCATATTATATTCTACTGTATCCAATCATATTATATTCTACTGTATCCAGTCATATTATATTCTACTGTATCCAGATATTATATTCTACTGTGTCCAGTCATATTATATTCTACTGTGTCCAATCATATTATATTCTACTGTATCCAAATATTATATTATACTGTATCCAGTCATATTATATTCTACTGTGTCCAATCATATTATATTATACTGTATCCAATCATATTATATTCTACTGTATCCAATCATATTATATTCTACTGTGTCCAGATATTATATTCTATTGTGTCCAATCATATTATATTCTACTGTGTCCAGTCATATTATATTCTACTGTGTCCAGTCATATTATATTCTACTGTGTCCAGTCATATTATATTCTACTGTGTCCAGATATTATATTCTACTGTATCCAATCATATTATATTCTACTGTGTCCAATCATATTATATTCTACTGTGTCCAATCATATTATATTCTACTGTGTCCAGTCATATTATATTCTACTGTGTCCAGTCATATTATATTCTACTGTGTCCAATCATATTATATTCTACTGTATCCAATCATATTATATTCTACTGTGTCCAGTCATATTATATTCTACTGTGTCCAGTCATATTATATTCTACTGTATCCAATCATATTATATTCTACTGTGTCCAGTCATATTATATTCTACTGTATCCAGTCATATTATATTCTACTGTATCCAATCATATTATATTCTACTGTGTCCAGTAATATTATATTCTACTGTGTCCAATCATATTATATTCTACTGCGTCCAATCATATTATATTCTACTGTGTCCAGTCATATTATATTCTACTGTATCCAGTCATATTATATTCTACTGTGTCCAGTCATATTATATTCTACTGTGTCCAATCATATTATATTCTACTGTGTCCAATCATATTATATTCTACTGTGTCCAGTCATATTATATTCTACTGTGTCCAGTCATATTATATTATACTGTATCCAATCATATTATATTCTACTGTGTCCAGTCATATTATATTCTACTGTGTCCAGTCATATTATATTCTACTGTGTCCAGTCATATTATATTATACTGTATCCAATCATATTATATTCTACTGTATCCAGTCATATTATATTCTACTGTATCCAATCATATTATATTCTACTGCATCCAATCATATTATATTCTACTGTGTCTAGTCATATTATATTCTACTGTGTCCAGTCATATTATATTCTACTGTATCCAATCATATTATATTCTACTGTGTCCAGTCATATTATATTCTACTGTATCCAGTCATATTATATTCTACTGTATCCAATCATATTATATTCTACTGTGTCCAGTCATATTATATTCTACTGTGTCCAATCATATTATATTATACTGTGTCCAATCATATTATATTCTACTGTGTCCAATCATATTATATTCTACTGTATCCAATCATATTATATTCTACTGTGTCCAGCTATTATATTCGACTGTATCCAATCATATTATATTCTACTGTGTCCAGTCATATTATATTCTACTGTGTCCAATCATATTATATTCTACTGTATCCAGTCATATTATATTCTACTGTGTCCAGATATTATATTCTACTGTGTCCAGATATTATATTCTACTGTATCCAATCATATTATATTCTACTGTATCCAATCATATTATATTCTACTGTGTCCAATCATATTATATTCTACTGTATCCAATCATATTATATTCTACTGTATCCAATCATATTATATTCTACTGTGTCCAGTCATATTATATTCTACTGTGTCCAATCATATTATATTATACTGTGTCCAATCATATTATATTCTACTGTGTCCAATCATATTATATACTACTGTATCCAATCATATTATATTCTACTGTGTCCAGATATTATATTCGACTGTATCCAATCATATTATATTATACTGTGTCCAATCATATTATATTCTACTGTGTCCAGTCATATTATATTCTACTGTGTCCAGATATTATATTCTACTGTGTCCAGATATTATATTCTACTGTGTCCAATCATATTATATTCTACTGTATCCAATCATATTATATTCTACTGTGTCCAATCATATTATATTCTACTGTGTCCATATATTATATTCTACTGTGTCCAATCATATTATATTCTACTGTGTCCAGATATTATATTCTACTGTGTCCAGATATTATATTCTACTGTGTCCAATCATATTATATTCTACTGTGTCCAAATATTATATTCTACTGTGTCCAGATATTATATTCTACTGTATCCAGTCATATTATATTCTACTGTGTCCAATCATATTATATTATACTGTATCCAATCATATTATATTCTACTGTGTCCAATCATATTATATTCGACTGTGTCCAATCATATTATATTCTACTGTGTCCAGATATTATATTCTACTGTGTCCAATCATATTATATTCTACTCCGTCCAATCATATTATATTATACTGTATCCAATCATATTATATTCTACTGTATCCAATCATATTATATTCTACTGTGTCCAATCATATTATATTCTACTGTGTCCAGTCATATTATATTATAGTGTGTCCAATCATATTTTATTCTACTCTGTCCAATCATATTATATTATACTGTATCCAATCATATTATATTATACTGTGTCCAATCATATTATATTCTACTGTGTCCAATCATATTATATTATACTGTGTCCAATCATATTATATTCTACTGTGTCCAGATATTATATTCTACTGTATCCAATCATATTATATTATACTGTATCCAATCATATTATATTATACTGTATCCAATCATATTATATTCTACTGTATCCAATCATATTATATTCTACTGTATCCAATCATATTATATTCTACTGTATCCAGTCATATTATATTCTACTGTATCCAGATATTATATTCTACTGTGTCCAGTCATATTATATTCTACTGTGTCCAATCATATTATATTCTACTGTATCCAAATATTATATTATACTGTATCCAGTCATATTATATTCTACTGTGTCCAATCATATTATATTATACTGTATCCAATCATATTATATTCTACTGTATCCAATCATATTATATTCTACTGTGTCCAGATATTATATTCTACTGTGTCCAATCATATTATATTCTACTGTGTCCAGTCATATTATATTATACTGTGTCCAGTCATATTATATTCTACTGTGTCCAGTCATATTATATTCTACTGTGTCCAGATATTATATTCTACTGTATCCAATCATATTATATTCTACTGTGTCCAATCATATTATATTCTACTGTGTCCAATCATATTATATTCTACTGTGTCCAGTCATATTATATTCTACTGTGTCCAGTCATATTATATTCTACTGTGTCCAATCATATTATATTCTACTGTATCCAATCATATTATATTCTACTGTGTCCAGTCATATTATATTCTACTGTGTCCAGTCATATTATATTCTACTGTATCCAATCATATTATATTCTACTGTGTCCAGTCATATTATATTCTACTGTATCCAGTCATATTATATTCTACTGTATCCAATCATATTATATTCTACTGTGTCCAGTAATATTATATTCTACTGTGTCCAATCATATTATATTCTACTGCGTCCAATCATATTATATTCTACTGTGTCCAGTCATATTATATTCTACTGTATCCAGTCATATTATATTCTACTGTGTCCAGTCATATTATATTCTACTGTGTCCAATCATATTATATTCTACTGTGTCCAATCATATTATATTCTACTGTGTCCAGTCATATTATATTCTACTGTGTCCAGTCATATTATATTATACTGTATCCAATCATATTATATTCTACTGTGTCCAGTCATATTATATTCTACTGTGTCCAGTCATATTATATTCTACTGTGTCCAGTCATATTATATTATACTGTATCCAATCATATTATATTCTACTGTATCCAGTCATATTATATTCTACTGTATCCAATCATATTATATTCTACTGCATCCAATCATATTATATTCTACTGTGTCCAGTCATATTATATTCTACTGTGTCCAGTCATATTATATTCTACTGTATCCAATCATATTATATTCTACTGTGTCCAGTCATATTATATTCTACTGTATCCAGTCATATTATATTCTACTGTATCCAATCATATTATATTCTACTGTGTCCAGTAATATTATATTCTACTGTGTCCAATCATATTATATTCTACTGTGTCCAATCATATTATATTCTACTGTGTCTAGTCATATTATATTCTACTGTATCCAGTCATATTATATTCTACTGTGTCCAGTCATATTATATTCTACTGTGTCCAATCATATTATATTCTACTGTGTCCAGTCATATTATATTCTACTGTGTCCAATCATATTATATTCTACTGTGTCCAGATATTATATTCTACTGTGTCCAGTCATATTATATTCTACTGTGTCCAATCATATTATATTCTACTGTATCCAATCATATTATATTCTACTGTGTCCAAATATTATATTCTACTGTATCCAGTCATATTATATTCTACTGTATCCAATCATATTATATTCTACTGTGTCCAATCATATTATATTCTACTGTATCCAATCATATTATATTCTACTGTGTCCAGTCATATTATATTATACTGTATCCAATCATATTATATTCTACTGTGTCCAGATATTATATTCTACTGTGTCCAGTCATATTATATTCTACTGTGTCCAGTCATATTATATTCTACTGTGTCCAGTCATATTATATTCTACTGTGTCCAATCATATTATATTCTACTGTATCCAAATATTATATTATACTGTATCCAGTCATATTATATTCTACTGTGTCCAATCATATTATATTATACTGTATCCAATCATATTATATTCTACTGTATCCAATCATATTATATTCTACTGTGTCCAGATATTATATTCTACTGTATCCAATCATATTATATTATACTGTATCCAATCATATTATATTATACTGTATCCAATCATATTATATTCTACTGTATCCAATCATATTATATTCTACTGTATCCAATCATATTATATTCTACTGTATCCAGTCATATTATATTCTACTGTATCCAGATATTATATTCTACTGTGTCCAGTCATATTATATTCTACTGTGTCCAATCATATTATATTCTACTGTATCCAAATTTTATATTATACTGTATCCAGTCATATTATATTCTACTGTGTCCAATCATATTATATTATACTGTATCCAATCATATTATATTCTACTGTATCCAATCATATTATATTCTACTGTGTCCAGATATTATATTCTACTGTGTCCAATCATATTATATTCTACTGTGTCCAGTCATATTATATTATACTGTGTCCAGTCATATTATATTCTACTGTGTCCAGTCATATTATATTCTACTGTGTCCAGATATTATATTCTACTGTATCCAATCATATTATATTCTACTGTGTCCAATCATATTATATTCTACTGTGTCCAATCATATTATATTCTACTGTGTCCAGTCATATTATATTCTACTGTGTCCAGTCATATTATATTCTACTGTGTCCAATCATATTATATTCTACTGTATCCAATCATATTATATTCTACTGTGTCCAGTCATATTATATTCTACTGTGTCCAGTCATATTATATTCTACTGTATCCAATCATATTATATTCTACTGTGTCCAGTCATATTATATTCTACTGTATCCAGTCATATTATATTCTACTGTATCCAATCATATTATATTCTACTGTGTCCAGTAAGATTATATTCTACTGTGTCCAATCATATTATATTCTACTGTGTCCAATCATATTATATTCTACTGTGTCCAGTCATATTATATTCTACTGTGTCCAATCATATTATATTCTACTGTGTCCAGATATTATATTCTACTGTGTCCAGTCATATTATATTCTACTGTGTCCAATCATATTATATTCTACTGTATCCAATCATATTATATTCTACTGTGTCCAAATATTATATTCTACTGTATCCAGTCATATTATATTCTACTGTATCCAATCATATTATATTCTACTGTGTCCAATCATATTATATTCTACTGTATCCAATCATATTATATTCTACTGTGTCCAGTCATATTATATTCTACTGTATCCAATCATATTATATTCTACTGTGTCCAGATATTATATTCTACTGTGTCCAGTCATATTATATTCTACTGTGTCCAGTCATATTATATTCTACTGTGTCCAGTCATATTATATTCTACTGTGTCCAATCATATTATATTCTACTGTATCCAAATATTATATTATACTGTATCCAGTCATATTATATTCTACTGTGTCCAATCATATTATATTATACTGTATCCAATCATATTATATTCTACTGTATCCAATCATATTATATTCTACTGTGTCCAGATATTATATTCTACTGTATCCAATCATATTATATTATACTGTATCCAATCATATTATATTATACTGTATCCAATCATATTATATTCTACTGTATCCAATCATATTATATTCTACTGTATCCAATCATATTATATTCTACTGTATCCAGTCATATTATATTCTACTGTATCCAGATATTATATTCTACTGTGTCCAGTCATATTATATTCTACTGTGTCCAATCATATTATATTCTACTGTATCCAAATATTATATTATACTGTATCCAGTCATATTATATTCTACTGTGTCCAATCATATTATATTATACTGTATCCAATCATATTATATTCTACTGTATCCAATCATATTATATTCTACTGTGTCCAGATATTATATTCTACTGTGTCCAATCATATTATATTCTACTGTGTCCAGTCATATTATATTATACTGTGTCCAGTCATATTATATTCTACTGTGTCCAGTCATATTATATTCTACTGTGTCCAGATATTATATTCTACTGTATCCAATCATATTATATTCTACTGTGTCCAATCATATTATATTCTACTGTGTCCAATCATATTATATTCTACTGTGTCCAGTCATATTATATTCTACTGTGTCCAGTCATATTATATTCTACTGTGTCCAATCATATTATATTCTACTGTATCCAATCATATTATATTCTACTGTGTCCAGTCATATTATATTCTACTGTGTCCAGTCATATTATATTCTACTGTATCCAATCATATTATATTCTACTGTGTCCAGTCATATTATATTCTACTGTATCCAGTCATATTATATTCTACTGTATCCAATCATATTATATTCTACTGTGTCCAGTAAGATTATATTCTACTGTGTCCAATCATATTATATTCTACTGTGTCCAATCATATTATATTCTACTGTGTCCAGTCATATTATATTCTACTGTATCCAGTCATATTATATTCTACTGTGTCCAGTCATATTATATTCTACTGTGTCTAATCATATTATATTCTACTGTGTCCAATCATATTATATTCTACTGTGTCCAGTCATATTATATTCTACTGTGTCCAGTCATATTATATTATACTGTATCCAATCATATTATATTCTACTGTGTCCAGTCATATTATATTCTACTGTGTCCAGTCATATTATATTCTACTGTGTCCAGTCATATTATATTATACTGTATCCAATCATATTATATTCTACTGTGTCCAGTCATATTATATTCTACTGTGTCCAGTCATATTATATTCTACTGTGTCCAGTCATATTATATTATACTGTATCCAATCATATTATATTCTACTGTATCCAGTCATATTATATTCTACTGTATCCAATCATATTATATTCTACTGCATCCAATCATATTATATTCTACTGTGTCCAGTCATATTATATTCTACTGTGTCCAGTCATATTATATTCTACTGTATCCAATCATATTATATTCTACTGTGTCCAGTCATATTATATTCTACTGTATCCAGTCATATTATATTCTACTGTATCCAATCATATTATATTCTACTGTGTCCAGTAATATTATATTCTACTGTGTCCAATCATATTATATTCTACTGTGTCCAATCATATTATATTCTACTGTGTCCAGTCATATTATATTCTACTGTATCCAGTCATATTATATTCTACTGTGTCCAGTCATATTATATTCTACTGTGTCCAATCATATTATATTCTACTGTGTCCAATCATATTATATTCTACTGTGTCCAGTCATATTATATTCTACTGTGTCCAATCATATTATATTCTACTGTGTCCAGATATTATATTCTACTGTGTCCAGTCATATTATATTCTACTGTGTCCAATCATATTATATTCTACTGTATCCAATCATATTATATTCTACTGTGTCCAAATATTATATTCTACTGTATCCAGTCATATTATATTCTACTGTATCCAATCATATTATATTCTACTGTGTCCAATCATATTATATTCTACTGTGTCCAGTCATATTATATTCTACTGTGTCCAGTCATATTATATTATACTGTATCCAATCATATTATATTCTACTGTATCCAGTCATATTATATTCTACTGTATCCAATCATATTATATTCTACTGTGTCCAGTCATATTATATTCTACTGTGTCCAGTCATATTATATTCTACTGTGTCCAGTCATATAATATTATACTGTATCCAATCATATTATATTCTACTGTATCCAGTCATATTATATTCTACTGTATCCAATCATATTATATTCTACTGCATCCAATCATATTATATTCTACTGTGTCCAGTCATATTATATTCTACTGTGTCCAGTCATATTATATTCTACTGTATCCAATCATATTATATTCTACTGTGTCCAGTCATATTATATTCTACTGTATCCAGTCATATTATATTCTACTGTATCCAATCATATTATATTCTACTGTGTCCAGTAATATTATATTCTACTGTGTCCATTCATATTATATTCTACTGTGTCCAATCATATTATATTCTACTGTGTCCAGTCATATTATATTCTACTGTATCCAGTCATATTATATTCTACTGTGTCCAGTCATATTATATTCTACTGTGTCCAATCATATTATATTCTACTGTGTCTAATCATATTATATTCTACTGTGTCCAGTCATATTATATTCTACTGTGTCCAATCATATTATATTCTACTGTGTCCAGATATTATATTCTACTGTGTCCAGTCATATTATATTCTACTGTGTCCAATCATATTATATTCTACTGTATCCAATCATATTATATTCTACTGTGTCCAAATATTATATTCTACTCTATCCAGTCATATTATATTCTAGTCTATCCAGTCATATTATATTCTACTGTATCCAATCATATTATATTCTACTGTGTCCAATCATATTATATTCTACTGTATCCAATCATATTATATTCTACTGTGTCCAGTCATATTATATTCTACTGTATCCAATCATATTATATTCTACTGTGTCCAGATATTATATTCTACTGTGTCCAGTCATATTATATTCTACTGTGTCCAGTCATATTATATTCTACTGTGTCCAGTCATATTATATTCTACTGTGTCCAATCATATTATATTCTACTGTATCCAAATATTATATTATACTGTATCCAGTCATATTATATTCTACTGTGTCCAATCATATTATATTATACTGTATCCAATCATATTATGTTCTACTGTATCCAATCATATTATATTCTACTGTGTCCAGATATTATATTCTACTGTATCCAATCATATTATATTATACTGTATCCAATCATATTATATTATACTGTATCCAATCATATTATATTCTACTGTATCCAATCATATTATATTCTACTGTATCCAATCATATTATATTCTACTGTATCCAGTCATATTATATTCTACTGTATCCAGATATTATATTCTACTGTGTCCAGTCATATTATATTCTACTGTGTCCAATCATATTATATTCTACTGTATCCAAATATTATATTATACTGTATCCAGTCATATTATATTCTACTGTGTCCAATCATATTATATTATACTGTATCCAATCATATTATATTCTACTGTATCCAATCATATTATATTCTACTGTGTCCAGATATTATATTCTACTGTGTCCAATCATATTATATTCTACTGTGTCCAGTCATATTATATTCTACTGTGTCCAGTCATATTATATTCTACTGTGTCCAGTCATATTATATTCTACTGTGTCCAGATATTATATTCTACTGTATCCAATCATATTATATTCTACTGTGTCCAATCATATTATATTCTACTGTGTCCAATCATATTATATTCTACTGTGTCCAGTCATATTATATTCTACTGTGTCCAGTCATATTATATTCTACTGTGTCCAATCATATTATATTCTACTGTATCCAATCATATTATATTCTACTGTGTCCAGTCATATTATATTCTACTGTGTCCAGTCATATTATATTCTACTGTATCCAATCATATTATATTCTACTGTGTCCAGTCATATTATATTCTACTGTATCCAGTCATATTATATTCTACTGTATCCAATCATATTATATTCTACTGTGTCCAGTAATATTATATTCTACTGTGTCCAATCATATTATATTCTACTGTGTCCAATCATATTATATTCTACTGTGTCCAGTCATATTATATTCTACTGTATCCAGTCATATTATATTCTACTGTGTCCAGTCATATTATATTCTACTGTGTCCAATCATATTATATTCTACTGTGTCCAATCATATTATATTCTACTGTGTCCAGTCATATTATATTCTACTGTGTCCAGTCATATTATATTATACTGTATCCAATCATATTATATTCTACTGTGTCCAGTCATATTATATTCTACTGTGTCCAGTCATATTATATTCTACTGTGTCCAGTCATATTATATTATACTGTATCCAATCATATTATATTCTACTGTGTCCAGTCATATTATATTCTACTGTATCCAGTCATATTATATTCTACTGTATCCAATCATATTATATTCTACTGTGTCCAGTAATATTATATTCTACTGTGTCCAATCATATTATATTCTACTGTGTCCAATCATATTATATTCTACTGTGTCCAGTCATATTATATTCTACTGTATCCAGTCATATTATATTCTACTGTGTCCAGTCATATTATATTCTACTGTGTCCAATCATATTATATTCTACTGTGTCCAATCATATTATATTCTACTGTGTCCAGTCATATTATATTCTACTGTGTCCAATCATATTATATTCTACTGTGTCCAGTCATATTATATTCTACTGTGTCCAATCATATTATATTCTACTGTGTCCAATCATATTATATTCTACTGTGTCCAGTCATATTATATTCTACTGTGTCCAATCATATTATATTCTACTGTGTCCAGATATTATATTCTACTGTGTCCAGTCATATTATATTCTACTGTGTCCAATCATATTATATTCTACTGTATCCAATCATATTATATTCTACTGTGTCCAAATATTATATTCTACTGTATCCAGTCATATTATATTCTACTGTATCCAATCATATTATATTCTACTGTGTCCAATCATATTATATTCTACTGTATCCAATCATATTATATTCTACTGTGTCCAGTCATATTATATTCTACTGTATCCAATCATATTATATTCTACTGTGTCCAGATATTATATTCTACTGTGTCCAGTCATATTATATTCTACTGTGTCCAGTCATATTATATTCTACTGTGTCCAAATATTATATTCTACTGTATCCAGTCATATTATATTCTACTGTATCCAATCATATTATATTCTACTGTGTCCAATCATATTATATTCTACTGTGTCCAGTCATATTATATTCTACTGTATCCAATCATATTATATTCTACTGTGTCCAAATATTATATTCTACTGTATCCAGTCATATTATATTCTACTGTATCCAATCATATTATATTCTACTGTGTCCAATCATATTATATTCTACTGTATCCAATCATATTATATTCTACTGTATCCAATCATATTATATTCTACTGTGTCCAAATATTATATTCTACTGTATCCAGTCATATTATATTCTACTGTATCCAATCATATTATATTCTACTGTGTCCAATCATATTATATTCTACTGTATCCAATCATATTATATTCTACTGTGTCCAATCATATTATATTCTACTGTGTCCAGTCATATTATATTCTACTGTGTCCAATCATATTATATTCTACTGTGTCCAGATATTATATTCTACTGTGTCCAGTCATATTATATTCTACTGTGTCCAATCATATTATATTCTACTGTATCCAATCATATTATATTCTACTGTGTCCAATCATATTATATTCTACTGTATCCAATCATATTATATTCTACTGTTTCCAGTCATATTATATTCTACTGTATCCAATCATATTATATTCTACTGTGTACAGATATTATATTCTACTGTGTCCAGTCATATTATATTCTACTGTGTCCAGTCATATTATATTCTACTGTGTCCAGTCATATTATATTCTACTGTATCCAATCATATTATATTCTACTGTGTCCAAATATTATATTCTACTGTGTCCAATCATATTATATTCTACTGTGTCCAATCATATTATATTCTACTGTGTCCAAATATTATATTATACTGTGTCCAAATATTATATTCTACTGTGTCCAATCATATTATATTCTACTGTGTCCAAATATTATATTATACTGTGTCCAATCATATTATATTCTACTGTGTCCAGTCATATTATATTCTACTGTATCCAGTCATATTATATTATACTGTGTCCAATCATATTATATTCTACTGTGTCCAATCATATTATATTCTACTGTATCCAATCATATTATATTCTACTGTGTCCAGTCATATTATATTCTACTGTGTCCAAATATTATATTCTACTGTGTCCAATCATATTATATTCTACTGTAACCAAATATTATATTCTACTGTATCCAATCATATTATATTCTACTGTGTCCAGTCATATTCTATTCTACTGTATCCAATCATATTATATTCTACTGTATCCAATCATATTATATTCTACTGTGTCCAATCATATTATATTCTACTGTGTCCAGTCATATTATATTCTACTGTGTCCAGTCATATTATATTCTACTGTATCCAATCATATTATATTCTACTGTGTCCAGTCATATTATATTCTACTGTGTCCAGTCATATTATATTCTACTGTGTCCAAATATTATATTCTACTGTATCCAATCATATTATATTCGACTGTGTCCAATCATATTATATTCTACTGTGTCCAGTCATATTCTATTCTACTGTATCCAATCATATTATATTCTACTGTATCCAATCATATTATATTCTACTGTGTCCAATCATATTATATTCTACTGTGTCCAGTCATATTATATTCTACTGTGTCCAGTCATATTATATTCTACTGTATCCAATCATATTATATTCTACTGTGTCCAGTCATATTATATTCTACTGTGTCCAGTCATATTATATTCTACTGTGTCCAAATATTATATTCTACTGTATCCAATCATATTATATTCTACTGTATCCAATCATATTATATTCTACTGTGTCCAATCATATTATATTCTACTGTGTCCAGTCATATTCTATTCTACTGTATCCAATCATATTATATTCTACTGTATCCAATCATATTATATTCTACTGTGTCCAATCATATTATATTCTACTGTGTCCAGTCATATTATATTCTACTGTGTCCAGTCATATTATATTCTACTGTGTCCAGTTATATTATATTCTACTGTGTCCAGTCATATTATATTCTACTGTGTCCAGTCATATTATATTCTACTGTGTCCAATCATATTATATTCTACTGTGTCCAATCATATTATATTCTACTGTATCCAATCATATTATATTCTACTGTGTCCAGTCATATTATATTCTACTGTGTCCAAATATTATATTCTACTGTTTCCAATCATATTATATTCTACTGTAACCAAATATTATATTGTACTGTATCCAATCATATTATATTCTACTGTGTCCAGTCATATTCTATTCTACTGTATCCAATCACATTATATTCTACTGTGTCCAATCATATTATATTCTACTGTATCCAATCATATTATATTCTACTGTGTCCAGTCATATTATATTCTACTGTATCCAATCATATTATATTCTACTGTGTCCAGATATTATATTCTACTGTGTCCAGTCATATTATATTCTACTGTGTCCAATCATATTATATTCTACTGTGTCCAGTCATATTATATTCTACTGTATCCAATCATATTATATTCTACTGTGTCCAAATATTATATTCTACTGTATCCAGTCATATTATATTCTACTGTATCCAATCATATTATATTCTACTGTGTCCAATCATATTATATTCTACTGTATCCAATCATATTATATTCTACTGTGTCCAGATATTATATTCTACTGTGTCCAGTCATATTAGATTCTACTGTGTCCAAATATTATATTCTACTGTATCCAGTCATATTATATTCTACTGTATCCAATCATATTATATTCTACTGTGTCCAATCATATTATATTCTACTGTGTCCAGTCATATTATATTCTACTGTATCCAATCATATTATATTCTACTGTGTCCAAATATTATATTCTACTGTATCCAGTCATATTATATTCTACTGTATCCAATCATATTATATTCTACTGTGTCCAATCATATTATATTCTACTGTATCCAATCATATTATATTCTACTGTGTCCAGATATTATATTCTACTGTGTCCAGTCATATTATATTCTACTGTGTCCAATCATATTATATTCTACTGTATCCAATCATATTATATTCTACTGTGTCCAAATATTATATTCTACTGTATCCAGTCATATTATATTCTACTGTATCCAATCATATTATATTCTACTGTGTCCAATCATATTATATTCTACTGTATCCAATCATATTATATTCTACTGTGTCCAGTCATATTATATTCTACTGTATCCAATCATTTTATATTCTACTGTGTCCAGATATTATATTCTACTGTGTCCAGTCATATTATATTCTACTGTGTCCAGTCATATTATATTCTACTGTGTCCAGTCATATTATATTCTACTGTGTCCAATCATATTATATTCTACTGTATCCAAATATTATATTATGCTGTATCCAGTCATATTATATTCTACTGTGTCCAATCATATTATATTATACTGTATCCAATCATATTATATTCTACTGTATCCAATCATATTATATTCTACTGTGTCCAGATATTATATTCTACTGTATCCAATCATATTATATTATACTGTATCCAATCATATTATATTATACTGTATCCAATCATATTATATTCTACTGTATCCAATCATATTATATTCTACTGTATCCAATCATATTATATTCTACTGTATCCAGTCATATTATATTCTACTGTATCCAGATATTATATTCTACTGTGTCCAGTCATATTATATTCTACTGTGTCCAATCATATTATATTCTACTGTATCCAAATATTATATTATACTGTATCCAGTCATATTATATTCTACTGTGTCCAATCATATTATATTATACTGTATCCAATCATATTATATTCTACTGTATCCAATCATATTATATTCTACTGTGTCCAGATATTATATTCTACTGTGTCCAATCATATTATATTCTACTGTGTCCAGTCATATTATATTCTACTGTGTCCAGTCATATTATATTCTACTGTGTCCAGTCATATTATATTCTACTGTGTCCAGTCATATTATATTCTACTGTGTCCAGTCATATTATATTCTACTGTATCCAATCATATTATATTCTACTGTGTCCAGTCATATTATATTCTACTGTGTCCAGTCATATTATATTCTACTGTGTCCAAATATTATATTCTACTGTATCCAATCATATTATATTCTACTGTATCCAATCATATTATATTCTACTGTGTCCAATCATATTCTATTCTACTGTGTCCAGTCATATTCTATTCTACTGTATCCAATCATATTATATTCTACTGTATCCAATCATATTATATTCTACTGTGTCCAATCATATTATATTCTACTGTGTCCAGTCATATTATATTCTACTGTGTCCAGTCATATTATATTCTACTGTGTCCAGTTATATTATATTCTACTGTTTCCAGTCATATTATATTCTACTGTGTCCAGTCATATTATATTCTACTGTGTCCAATCATATTATATTCTACTGTGTCCAATCATATTATATTCTACTGTATCCAATCATATTATATTCTACTGTGTCCAGTCATATTATATTCTACTGTGTCCAAATATTATATTCTACTGTGTCCAATCATATTATATTCTACTGTAACCAAATATTATATTCTACTGTATCCAATCATATTATATTCTACTGTGTCCAGTCATATTCTATTCTACTATATCCAATCACATTATATTCTACTGTGTCCAATCATATTATATTCTACTGTATCCAATCATATTATATTCTACTGTGTCCAGTCATATTATATTCTACTGTATCCAATCATATTATATTCTACTGTGTCCAGATATTATATTCTACTGTGTCCAGTCATATTATATTCTACTGTGTCCAGTCATATTAGATTCTACTGTGTCCAAATATTATATTCTACTGTATCCAGTCATATTATATTCTACTGTATCCAATCATATTATATTCTACTGTGTCCAATCATATTATATTCTACTGTGTCCAGTCATATTATATTCTACTGTATCCAATCATATTATATTCTACTGTGTCCAAATATTATATTCTACTGTATCCAGTCATATTATATTCTACTGTATCCAATCATATTATATTCTACTGTGTCCAATCATATTATATTCTACTGTATCCAATCATATTATATTCTACTGTGTCCAGTCATATTATATTCTACTGTGTCCAGTCATATTATATTCTACTGTATGCAATCATATTATATTCTACTGTGTCCAAATATTATATTCTACTGTGTCCAATCATATTATATTCTACTGTGTCCAATCATATTATATTATACTGTGTCCAAATATTATATTATACTGTGTCCAAATATTATATTCTACTGTGTCCAATCATATTATATTCTACTGTGTCCAAATATTATATTATACTGTGTCCAATCATATTATATTCTACTGTGTCCAGTCATATTATATTCTACTGTATCCAGTCATATTATATTCTACTGTGTCCAATCATATTATATTCTACTGTGTCCAATCATATTATATTCTACTGTATCCAATCATATTATATTCTACTGTGTCCAAATATTATATTCTACTGTGTACAATCATATTATATTCTACTGTAACCAAATATTATATTCTACTGTATCCAATCATATTATATTCTACTGTGTCCAGTCATATTCTATTCTACTGTATCCAATCATATTATATTCTACTGTATCCAATCATATTATATTCTACTGTGTCCAATCATATTATATTCTACTGTGTCCAGTCATATTATATTCTACTGTGTCCAGTCATATTATATTCTACTGTATCCAATCATATTATATTCTACTGTGTCCAGTCATATTATATTCTACTGTGTCCAGTCATATTATATTCTACTGTGTCCAAATATTATATTCTACTGTATCCAATCATATTATATTCGACTGTGTCCAATCATATTATATTCTACTGTGTCCAGTCATATTCTATTCTACTGTATCCAATCATATTATATTCTACTGTATCCAATCATATTATATTCTACTGTGTCCAATCATATTATATTCTACTGTGTCCAGTCATATTATATTCTACTGTGTCCAGTCATATTATATTCTACTGTATCCAATCATATTATATTCTACTGTGTCCAGTCATATTATATTCTACTGTGTCCAGTCATATTATATTCTACTGTGTGCAAATATTATATTCTACTGTATCCAATCATATTATATTCTACTGTATCCAATCATATTATATTCTACTGTGTCCAATCATATTATATTCTACTGTGTCCAGTCATATTCTATTCTATACTGTGTCCAGTTATATTATATTCTACTGTGTCCAGTCATATTATATTCTACTGTGTCCAGTCATATTATATTCTACTGTGTCCAATCATATTATATTCTACTGTGTCCAATCATATTATATTCTACTGTATCCAATCATATTATATTCTACTGTGTCCAGTCATATTATATTCTACTGTATCCAATCATATTATATTCTACTGTATCCAATCATATTATATTCTAATGTGTCCAATCATATTATATTCTACTGTGTCCAGTCATATTATATTCTACTGTGTCCAGTCATATTATATTCTACTGTATCCAATCATATTATATTCTACTGTGTCCAGTCATATTATATTCTACTGTGTCCAGTCATATTATATTCTACTGTGTCCAAATATTATATTCTACTGTATCCAATCATATTATATTCGACTGTGTCCAATCATATTATATTCTACTGTGTCCAGTCATATTCTTTTCTACTGTATCCAATCATATTATATTCTACTGTATCCAATCATATTATATTCTACTGTGTCCAATCATATTATATTCTACTGTGTCCAGTCATATTATATTCTACTGTGTCCAGTCATATTATATTCTACTGTATCCAATCATATTATATTCTACTGTGTCCAGTCATATTATATTCTACTGTGTCCAGTCATATTATATTCTACTGTGTCCAAATATTATATTCTACTGTATCCAATCATATTATATTCTACTGTATCCAATCATATTATATTCTACTGTGTCCAATCATATTATATTCTACTGTGTCCAGTCATATTCTATTCTACTGTATCCAATCATATTATATTCTACTGTATCCAATCATATTATATTCTACTGTGTCCAATCATATTATATTCTACTGTGTCCAGTCATATTATATTCTACTGTGTCCAGTCATATTATATTCTACTGTGTCCAGTTATATTATATTCTACTGTGTCCAGTCATATTATATTCTACTGTGTCCAGTCATATTATATTCTACTGTGTCCAATCATATTATATTCTACTGTGTCCAGTCATATTATATTCTACTGTATCCAATCATATTATATTCTACTGTGTCCAGTCATATTATATTCTACTGTGGCCAGTCATATTATATTCTACTGTATCCAATCATATTATATTCTACTGTGTCCAAATATTATATTCTACTGTGTCCAATCATATTTTATTCTACTGTGTCCAATCACATTATATTCTACTGTGTCCAAATATTATATTATACTGTGTCCAAATATTATATTCTACTGTGTCCAATCATATTATATTCTACTGTGTCCAAATATTATATTATACTGTGTCCAATCATATTATATTCTACTGTGTCCAGTCATATTATATTCTACTGTATCCAGTCATATTATATTCTACTGTGTCCAATCATATTATATTCTACTGTGTCCAATCATATTATATTCTACTGTATCCAATCATATTATATTCTACTGTATCCAGTCATATTATATTCTACTGTGTCCAAATATTATATTCTACTGTGTCCAATCATATTATATTCTACTGTGTCCAAATAGTATATTCTACTGTATCCAATCATATTATATTCTACTGTGTCCAGTCATATTATATTCTACTGTGTCCAGTTATATTATATTCTACTGTGTCCAGTCATATTATATTCTACTGTGTCCAGTCATATTATATTCTACTGTGTCCAATCATTATTATATTCTACTGTGTCCAATCATATTATATTCTACTGTATCCAATCATATTATATTCTACTGTGTCCAGTCATATTATATTCTACTGTATCCAATCATATTATATTCTACTGTATCCAATCATATTATATTCTACTGTGTCCAATCATATTATATTCTACTGTGTCCAGTCATATTATATTCTACTGTGTCCAGTCATATTATATTTTACTGTATCCAATCATATTATATTCTACTGTGTCCAGTCATATTATATTCTACTGTGTCCAGTCATATTATATTCTACTGTGTCCAAATATTATATTCTACTGTATCCAATCATATTATATTCGACTGTGTCCAATCATATTATATTCTACTGTGTCCAGTCATATTCTATTCTACTGTATCCAATCATATTATATTCTACTGTATCCAATCATATTATATTCTACTGTGTCCAATCATATTATATTCTACTGTGTCCAGTCATATTATATTCTACTGTGTCCAGTCATATTATATTCTACTGTATCCAATCATATTATATTCTACTGTGTCCAGTCATATTATATTCTACTGTGTCCAGTCATATTATATTCTACTGTGTCCAAATATTATATTCTACTGTATCCAATCATATTATATTCTACTGTATCCAATCATATTATATTCTACTGTGTCCAATCATATTATATTCTACTGTGTCCAGTCATATTATATTCTACTGTATCCAATCATATTATATTCTACTGTATCCAATCATATTATATTCTACTGTGTCCAATCATATTATATTCTACTGTGTCCAGTCATAATATATTCTACTGTGTCCAGTCAAATTATATTCTACTGTGTCCAGTTATATTATATTCTACTGTGTCCAGTCATATTATATTCTACTGTGTCCAGTCATATTATATTCTACTGTGTCCAATCATATTATATTCTACTGTGTCCAGTCATATTATATTCTACTGTATCCAATCATATTATATTCTACTGTGTCCAGTCATATTATATTCTACTGTGTCCAGTCATATTATATTCTACTGTATCCAATCATATTATATTCTACTGTGTCCAGTCATATTATATTCTACTGTGTCCAGTCATATTATATTCTACTGTGTCCAATCATATTATATTCTACTGTGTCCAAATATTATATTATACTGTGTCCAAATATTATATTCTACTGTGTCCAATCATATTATATTCTACTGCGTCCAAATATTATATTATACTGTGTCCAATCATATTATATTCTACTGTGTCCAGTCATATTATATTCTACTGTATCCAGTCATATTCTATTCTACTGTGTCCAATCATATTATATTCTACTGTGTCCAATCATATTATATTCTACTGTGTCCAGTCATATTATATTCTACTGTGTCCAAATATTATATTCTACTGTGTCCAATCATATTATATTCTACTGTGTCCAAATAGTATATTCTACTGTATCCAATCATATTATATTCTACTGTATCCAATCATATTATATTCTACTGTGTCCAATCATATTATATTCTACTGTGTCCAGTCATATTCTATTCTACTGTATCCAATCATATTATATTCTACTGTATCCAATCATATTATATTCTACTGTGTCCAATCATATTATATTCTACTGTGTCCAGTCATATTATATTCTACTGTGTCCAGTCATATTATATTCTACTGTATCCAATCATATTATATTCTACTGTGTCCAGTCATATTATATTCTACTGTGTCCAGTCATATTATATTATACTGTGTCCAAATATTATATTCTACTGTATCCAATCATATTATATTCTACTGTATCCAATCATATTATATTCTACTGTGTCCAGTCATATTATATTCTACTGTATCCAATCATATTATATTCTACTGTATCCAATCATATTATATTCTACTGTGTCCAATCATATTATATTCTACTGTGTCCAGTCATATTATATTCTACTGTGTCCAATCATATTATATTCTACTGTATCCAGTCATATTATATTCTACTGTGTCCAGTTATATTATATTCTACTGTGTCCAGTCATATTATATTCTACTGTGTCCAGTCATATTATATTCTACTGTGTCCAATCATATTATATTATACTGTATCCAATCATATTATATTCTACTGTGTCCAAATATTATATTCTACTGTGTCCAAATATTATATTCTACTTTGTCCAAATATTATATTCTACTGTGTCCAATCATATTATATTCTACTGTGTCCAATCATATTATATTCTACTGTATCCAATCATATTCTATTCTACTGTATCCAATCATATTATATTCTACTGTGTCCAATCATATTCTATTCTACTGTATCCAATCACATTATATTCTACTGTGTCCAAATATTATATTCTACTGTGTCCAATCATATTATATTCTACTGTGTCCAATCACATTATATTCTACTGTGTCCAGATATTATATTCTACTGTGTCCAGTCATATTATATTCTACTGTGTCCAGTCATATTATATTATACTGTGTCCAAATATTATATTCTACTGTATCCAGTCATATTATATTCTACTGTATCCAATCATATTATATTCTACTGTGTCCAATCATATTATATTCTACTGTGTCCAGTCATATTATATTCTACTGTATCCAATCATATTATATTCTACTGTGTCCAAATATTATATTCTACTGTATCCAGTCATATTATATTCTACTGTATCCAATCATATTACATTCTACTGTGTCCAATCATATTATATTCTACTGTATCCAATCATATTATATTCTACTGTGTCCAGTCATATTATATTATACTGTGTCCAGTCATATTATATTCTACTGTATCCAATCATATTATATTCTACTGTGTCCAGTCATATTATATTCTACTGTATCCAATCATATTATATTCTACTGTGTCCAGTCATATTATATTATACTGTGTCCAGTCATTTTATATTCTACTGTATCCAATCATATTATATTCTACTGTGTCCAGTCATATTATATTCTACTGTATCCAGTCATATTATATTCTACTGTATCCAATCATATTATATTCTACTGTGTCCAGTAATATTATATTCTACTGTGTCCAATCATATTATATTCTACTGTGTCCAGTCATATTATATTCTACTGTATCCAGTCATATTATATTCTACTGTGTCCAGTCATATTATATTCTACTGTATCCAATCATATTATATTCTACTGTGTCCAGTCATATTATATTCTACTGTGTCCAGTCATATTATATTCTACTGTATCCAATCATATTATATTCTACTGTGTCCAGTCATATTATATTATACTGTGTCCAGTCATATTATATTCTACTGTATCCAATCATATTATATTCTACTGTGTCCAGTCATATTATATTCTACTGTATCCAGTCATATTATATTCTACTGTATCCAATCATATTATATTCTACTGTATCCAGTCATATTATATTCTACTGTGTCCAGTCATATTATATTCTACTGTGTCCAATCATATTATATTCTACTCTGTCCAATCATATTATATTCTACTGTGTCCAGTCATATTATATTCTACTGTGTCCAATCATATTATATTCTACTGTGTCCAGATATTATATTCTACTGTGTCCAGTCATATTATATTCTACTGTGTCCAATCATATTATATTCTACTGTATCCAATCATATTATATTCTACCTTGTCCAAATATTATATTCTACTGTATCCAGTCATATTATATTCTACTGTGTCCAGATATTATATTCTACTGTGTCCAGTCATATTATATTCTACTGTGTCCAGTCATATTATATTCTACTGTGTCCAAATATTATATTCTACTGTATCCAGTCATATTATATTCTACTGTATCCAATCATATTATATTCTACTGTGTCCAATAATATTATATTCTACTGTGTCCAGTCATATTATATTCTACTGTATCCAATCATATTATATTCTACTGTGTCCAAATATTATATTCTACTGTATCCAGTCATATTATATTCTACTGTATCCAATCATATTATATTCTACTGTGTCCAATCATATTATATTCTACTGTATCCAATCATATTATATTCTACTGTATCCAATCATATTATATTCTACTGTGTCCAATCATATTATATTCTACTGTGTCCAAATATTATATTATACTGTGTCCAAATATTATATTCTACTGTGTCCAATCATATTATATTCTACTGTGTCCAAATATTATATTATACTGTGTCCAATCATATTATATTCTACTGTGTCCAGTCATATTATATTCTACTGTATCCAGTCATATTATATTCTACTGTGTCCAATCATATTATATTCTACTGTGTCCAATCATATTATATTCTACTGTATCCAATCATATTATATTCTACTGTGTCCAGTCATATTATATTCTACTGTGTCCAAATATTATATTCTACTGTGTCCAATCATATTATATTCTACTGTAACCAAATATTATATTCTACTGTATCAAATCATATTATATTCTACTGTGTCCAGTCATATTCTATTCTACTGTATCCAATCATATTATATTCTACTGTATCCAATCATATTATATTCTACTGTGTCCAATCATATTATATTCTACTGTGTCCAGTCATATTATATTCTACTGTGTCCAGTCATATTATATTCTACTGTGTCCAGTCATATTATATTCTACTGTATCCAATCATATTATATTCTACTGTGTCCAGTCATATTATATTCTACTGTGTCCAGTCATATTATATTCTACTGTGTCCAAATATTATATTCTACTGTATCCAATCATATTATATTCGACTGTGTCCAATCATATTATATTCTACTGTGTCCAGTCATATTCTATTCTACTGTATCCAATCATATTATATTCTACTGTATCCAATCATATTATATTCTACTGTGTCCAATCATATTATATTCTACTGTGTCCAGTCATATTATATTCTACTGTGTCCAGTCATATTATATTCTACTGTATCCAATCATATTATATTCTACTGTGTCCAGTCATATTATATTCTACTGTGTCCAGTCATATTATATTCTACTGTGTCCAAATATTATATTCTACTGTATCCAATCATATTATATTCTACTGTATCCAATCATATTATATTCTACTGTGTCCAATCATATTATATTCTACTGTGTCCAGTCATATTATATTCTACTGTATCCAATCATATTATATTCTACTGTATCCAATCATATTATATTCTACTGTGTCCAATCATATTATATTCTACTGTGTCCAGTCATAATATATTCTACTGTGTCCAGTCAAATTATATTCTACTGTGTCCAGTTATATTATATTCTACTGTGTCCAGTCATATTATATTCTACTGTGTCCAGTCATATTATATTCTACTGTGTCCAATCATATTATATTCTACTGTGTCCAGTCATATTATATTCTACTGTATCCAATCATATTATATTCTACTGTGTCCAGTCATATTATATTCTACTGTGTCCAGTCATATTATATTCTACTGTATCCAATCATATTATATTCTACTGTGTCCAGTTATATTATATTCTACTGTGTCCAGTCATATTATATTCTACTGTGTCCAATCATATTATATTCTACTGTGTCCAAATATTATATTATACTGTGTCCAAATATTATATTCTACTGTGTCCAATCATATTATATTCTACTGCGTCCAAATATTATATTATACTGTGTCCAATCATATTATATTCTACTGTGTCCAGTCATATTATATTCTACTGTATCCAGTCATATTCTATTCTACTGTGTCCAATCATATTATATTCTACTGTGTCCAATCATATTATATTCTACTGTATCCAATCATATTATATTCTACTGTGTCCAGTCATATTATATTCTACTGTGTCCAAATATTATATTCTACTGTGTCCAATCATATTATATTCTACTGTGTCCAAATAGTATATTCTACTGTATCCAATCATATTATATTCTACTGTATCCAATCATATTATATTCTACTGTGTCCAATCATATTATATTCTACTGTGTCCAGTCATATTCTATTCTACTGTATCCAATCATATTATATTCTACTGTATCCAATCATATTATATTCTACTGTGTCCAATCATATTATATTCTACTGTGTCCAGTCATATTATATTCTACTGTGTCCAGTCATATTATATTCTACTGTATCCAATCATATTATATTCTACTGTGTCCAGTCATATTATATTCTACTGTGTCCAGTCATATTATATTATACTGTGTCCAAATATTATATTCTACTGTATCCAATCATATTATATTCTACTGTATCCAATCATATTATATTCTACTGTGTCCAATCATATTATATTCTACTGTGTCCAGTCATATTATATTCTACTGTATCCAATCATATTATATTCTACTGTATCCAATCATATTATATTCTACTGTGTCCAATCATATTATATTCTACTGTGTCCAGTCATATTATATTCTACTGTGTCCAATCATATTATATTCTACTGTATCCAGTCATATTATATTCTACTGTGTCCAGTTATATTATATTCTACTGTGTCCAGTCATATTATATTCTACTGTGTCCAGTCATATTATATTCTACTGTGTCCAATCATATTATATTATACTGTATCCAATCATATTATATTCTACTGTGTCCAAATATTATATTCTACTGTGTCCAAATATTATATTCTACTTTGTCCAAATATTATATTCTACTGTGTCCAATCATATTATATTCTACTGTGTCCAATCATATTATATTCTACTGTATCCAATCATATTCTATTCTACTGTATCCAATCATATTATATTCTACTGTGTCCAATCATATTCTATTCTACTGTATCCAATCACATTATATTCTACTGTGTCCAAATATTATATTCTACTGTGTCCAATCATATTATATTCTACTGTGTCCAATCACATTATATTCTACTGTGTCCAGTCATATTATATTCTACTGTATCCAATCATATTATATTCTACTGTGTCCAAATATTATATTCTACTGTATCCAGTCATATTATATTCTACTGTATCCAATCATATTACATTCTACTGTGTCCAATCATATTATATTCTACTGTATCCAATCATATTATATTCTACTGTGTCCAGTCATATTATATTATACTGTGTCCAGTCATATTATATTCTACTGTATCCAATCATATTATATTCTACTGTGTCCAGTCATATTATATTCTACTGTATCCAATCATATTATATTCTACTGTGTCCAGTCATATTATATTATACTGTGTCCAGTCATATTATATTCTACTGTATCCAATCATATTATATTCTACTGTGTCCAGTCATATTATATTCTACTGTATCCAGTCATATTATATTCTACTGTATCCAATCATATTATATTCTACTGTGTCCAGTAATATTATATTCTACTGTGTCCAATCATATTATATTCTACTGTGTCCAGTCATATTATATTCTACTGTATCCAGTCATATTATATTCTACTGTGTCCAGTCATATTATATTCTACTGTATCCAATCATATTATATTCTACTGTGTCCAGTCATATTATATTCTACTGTGTCCAGTCATATTATATTCTACTGTATCCAATCATATTATATTCTACTGTGTCCAGTCATATTATATTATACTGTGTCCAGTCATATTATATTCTACTGTATCCAATCATATTATATTCTACTGTGTCCAGTCATATTATATTCTACTGTATCCAGTCATATTATATTCTACTGTATCCAATCATATTATATTCTACTGTGTCCAGTAATATTATATTCATTCTACTCTGTCCAATCATATTATATTCTACTGTGTCCAGTCATATTATATTCTACTGTGTCCAATCATATTATATTCTACTGTGTCCAGATATTATATTCTACTGTGTCCAGTCATATTATATTCTACTGTGTCCAATCATATTATATTCTACTGTATCCAATCATATTATATTCTACCTTGTCCAAATATTATATTCTACTGTATCCAGTCATATTATATTCTACTGTGTCCAGATATTATATTCTACTGTGTCCAGTCATATTATATTCTACTGTGTCCAGTCATATTATATTCTACTGTGTCCAAATATTATATTCTACTGTATCCAGTCATATTATATTCTACTGTATCCAATCATATTATATTCTACTGTGTCCAATAATATTATATTCTACTGTGTCCAGTCATATTATATTCTACTGTATCCAATCATATTATATTCTACTGTGTCCAAATATTATATTCTACTGTATCCAGTCATATTATATTCTACTGTATCCAATCATATTATATTCTACTGTGTCCAATCATATTATATTCTACTGTATCCAATCATATTATATTCTACTGTGTCCAGTCATATTATATTCTACTGTGTCCAGTCATATTATATTCTACTGTATCCAATCATATTATATTCTACTGTGTCCAGTCATATTATATTCTACTGTATCCAGTCATATTATATTCTACTGTATCCAATCATATTATATTCTACTGTGTCCAGTAATATTATATTCTACTGTGTCCAATCATATTATATTCTACTGTGTCCAGTCATATTATATTCTACTGTATCCAGTCATATTATATTCTACTGTGTCCAGTCATATTATATTCTACTGTATCCAATCATATTATATTCTACTGTGTCCAGTCATATTATATTCTACTGTGTCCAGTCATATTATATTCTACTGTATCCAATCATATTATATTCTACTGTGTCCAGTCATATTAT
This sequence comes from Notolepis coatsorum, assembly GCF_963971535.1. Classification (NCBI taxonomy): domain Eukaryota; kingdom Metazoa; phylum Chordata; class Actinopteri; order Aulopiformes; family Paralepididae; genus Notolepis; species Notolepis coatsorum. The sequence goes on along the minus strand of NW_028173224.1, from coordinate 275,446 downwards.
ATTATACTGTGTCCAGTCATATTATATTCTACTGTATCCAATCATATTATATTCTACTGTGTCCAGTCATATTATATTCTACTGTATCCAGTCATATTATATTCTACTGTATCCAATCATATTATATTCTACTGTGTCCAGTAATATTATATTCTACTGTGTCCAATCATATTATATTCTACTGTGTCCAGTCATATTATATTCTACTGTATCCAGTCACATTATATTCTACTGTGTCCAGTCATATTATATTCTACTGTGTCCAATCATATTATATTCTACTCTGTCCAATCATATTATATTCTACTGTGTCCAGTCATATTATATTCTACTGTGTCCAATCATATTATATTCTACTGTGTCCAGATATTATATTCTACTGTGTCCAGTCATATTATATTCTACTGTGTCCAATCATATTATATTCTACTGTATCCAATCATATTATATTCTACCTTGTCCAAATATTATATTCTACTGTATCCAGTCATATTATATTCTACTGTGTCCAGATATTATATTCTACTGTGTCCAGTCATATTATATTCTACTGTGTCCAGTCATATTATATTCTACTGTGTCCAAATATTATATTCTACTGTATCCAGTCATATTATATTCTACTGTATCCAATCATATTATATTCTACTGTGTCCAATAATATTATATTCTACTGTGTCCAGTCATATTATATTCTACTGTATCCAATCATATTATATTCTACTGTGTCCAAATATTATATTCTACTGTATCCAGTCATATTATATTCTACTGTATCCAATCATATTATATTCTACTGTGTCCAATCATATTATATTCTACTGTATCCAATCATATTATATTCTACTGTGTCCAGTCATATTATATTCTACTGTGTCCAGTCATATTATATTCTACTGTATCCAATCATATTATATTCTACTGTGTCCAAATATTATATTCTACTGTGTCCAATCATATTATATTCTACTGTGTCCAATCATATTATATTCTACTGTGTCCAAATATTATATTATACTGTGTCCAAATATTATATTCTACTGTGTCCAATCATATTATATTCTACTGTGTCCAAATATTATATTATACTGTGTCCAATCATATTATATTCTACTGTGTCCAGTCATATTATATTCTACTGTATCCAGTCATATTATATTCTACTGTGTCCAATCATATTATATTCTACTGTGTCCAATCATATTATATTCTACTGTATCCAATCATATTATATTCTACTGTGTCCAGTCATATTATATTCTACTGTGTCCAAATATTATATTCTACTGTGTCCAATCATATTATATTCTACTGTAACCAAATATTATATTCTACTGTATCAAATCATATTATATTCTACTGTGTCCAGTCATATTCTGTTCTACTGTATCCAATCATATTATATTCTACTGTATCCAATCATATTATATTCTACTGTGTCCAATCATATTATATTCTACTGTGTCCAGTCATATTATATTCTACTGTGTCCAGTCATATTATATTCTACTGTGTCCAGTCATATTATATTCTACTGTATCCAATCATATTATATTCTACTGTGTCCAGTCATATTATATTCTACTGTGTCCAGTCATATTATATTCTACTGTGTCCAAATATTATATTCTACTGTATCCAATCATATTATATTCGACTGTGTCCAATCATATTATATTCTACTGTGTCCAGTCATATTCTATTCTACTGTATCCAATCATATTATATTCTACTGTATCCAATCATATTATATTCTACTGTGTCCAATCATATTATATTCTACTGTGTCCAGTCATATTATATTCTACTGTGTCCAGTCATATTATATTCTACTGTATCCAATCATATTATATTCTACTGTGTCCAGTCATATTATATTCTACTGTGTCCAGTCATATTATATTCTACTGTGTCCAAATATTATATTCTACTGTATCCAATCATATTATATTCTACTGTATCCAATCATATTATATTCTACTGTGTCCAATCATATTATATTCTACTGTGTCCAGTCATATTCTATTCTACTGTATCCAATCATATTATATTCTACTGTATCCAATCATATTATATTCTACTGTGTCCAATCATATTATATTCTACTGTGTCCAGTCATATTCTATTCTACTGTGTCCAGTCATATTATATTCTACTGTGTCCAGTTATATTATATTCTACTGTGTCCAGTCATATTATATTCTACTGTGTCCAGTCATATTATATTCTACTGTGTCCAATCATATTATATTCTACTGTGTCCAATCATATTATATTCTACTGTGTCCAGTCATATTCTATTCTACTGTATCCAATCATATTATATTCTACTGTATCCAATCATATTATATTCTACTGTGTCCAATCATATTATATTCTACTGTGTCCAGTCATATTATATTCTACTGTGTCCAGTCATATTATATTCCACTGTATCCAATCATATTATATTCTACTGTGTCCAGTCATATTATATTCTACTGTGTCCAGTCATATTATATTCTACTGTGTCCAAATATTATATTCTACTGTATCCAATCATATTATATTCTACTGTATCCAATCATATTATATTCTACTGTGTCCAATCATATTATATTCTATTGTGTCCAGTCATATTCTATTCTACTGTATCCAATCATATTATATTCTACTGTATCCAATCATATTATATTCTACTGTGTCCAATCATATTATATTCTACTGTGTCCAGTCATATTATATTCTACTGTGTCCAGTCATATTATATTCTACTGTGTCCAGTTATATTATATTCTACTGTGTCCAGTCATATTATATTCTACTGTGTCCAGTCATATTATATTCTACTGTGTCCAATCATATTATATTCTACTGTGTCCAGTCATATTATATTCTACTGTATCCAATCATATTATATTCTACTGTGTCCAAATATTATATTCTACTGTGTCCAATCATATTATATTCTACTGTGTCCAATCATATTATATTCTACTGTGTCCAAATATTATATTATACTGTGTCCAAATATTATATTCTACTGTGTCCAATCATATTATATTCTACTGTGTCCAAATATTATATTATACTGTGTCCAATCATATTATATTCTACTGTGTCCAGTCATATTATATTCTACTGTATCCAGTCATATTATATTCTACTGTGTCCAATCATATTATATTCTACTGTGTCCAATCATATTATATTCTACTGTATCCAATCATATTATATTCTACTGTGTCCAGTCATATTATATTCTACTGTGTCCAAATATTATATTCTACTGTGTCCAATCATATTATATTCTACTGTAACCAAATATTATATTCTACTGTATCAAATCATATTATATTCTACTGTGTCCAGTCATATTCTATTCTACTGTATCCAATCATATTATATTCTACTGTATCCAATCATATTATATTCTACTGTGTCCAATCATATTATATTCTACTGTGTCCAGTCATATTATATTCTACTGTGTCCAGTCATATTATATTCTACTGTGTCCAGTCATATTATATTCTACTGTATCCAATCATATTATATTCTACTGTGTCCAGTCATATTATATTCTACTGTGTCCAGTCATATTATATTCTACTGTATCCAATCATATTATATTCTACTGTGTCCAAATATTATATTCTACTGTATCCAGTCATATTATATTCTACTGTATCCAATCATATTATATTCTACTGTGTCCAATCATATTATATTCTACTGTATCCAATCATATTATATTCTACTGTGTCCAGTCATATTATATTCTACTGTGTCCAGTCATATTATATTCTACTGTATCCAATCATATTATATTCTACTGTGTCCAAATATTATATTCTACTGTGTCCAATCATATTATATTCTACTGTGTCCAATCATATTATATTCTACTGTGTCCAAATATTATATTATACTGTGTCCAAATATTATATTCTACTGTGTCCAATCATATTATATTCTACTGTGTCCAAATATTATATTATACTGTGTCCAATCATATTATATTCTACTGTGTCCAGTCATATTATATTCTACTGTATCCAGTCATATTATATTCTACTGTGTCCAATCATATTATATTCTACTGTGTCCAATCATATTATATTCTACTGTATCCAATCATATTATATTCTACTGTGTCCAGTCATATTATATTCTACTGTGTCCAAATATTATATTCTACTGTGTCCAATCATATTATATTCTACTGTAACCAAATATTATATTCTACTGTATCAAATCATATTATATTCTACTGTGTCCAGTCATATTCTGTTCTACTGTATCCAATCATATTATATTCTACTGTATCCAATCATATTATATTCTACTGTGTCCAATCATATTATATTCTACTGTGTCCAGTCATATTATATTCTACTGTGTCCAGTCATATTATATTCTACTGTGTCCAGTCATATTATATTCTACTGTATCCAATCATATTATATTCTACTGTGTCCAGTCATATTATATTCTACTGTGTCCAGTCATATTATATTCTACTGTGTCCAAATATTATATTCTACTGTATCCAATCATATTATATTCGACTGTGTCCAATCATATTATATTCTACTGTGTCCAGTCATATTCTATTCTACTGTATCCAATCATATTATATTCTACTGTATCCAATCATATTATATTCTACTGTGTCCAATCATATTATATTCTACTGTGTCCAGTCATATTATATTCTACTGTGTCCAGTCATATTATATTCTACTGTATCCAATCATATTATATTCTACTGTGTCCAGTCATATTATATTCTACTGTGTCCAGTCATATTATATTCTACTGTGTCCAAATATTATATTCTACTGTATCCAATCATATTATATTCTACTGTATCCAATCATATTATATTCTACTGTGTCCAATCATATTATATTCTACTGTGTCCAGTCATATTCTATTCTACTGTATCCAATCATATTATATTCTACTGTATCCAATCATATTATATTCTACTGTGTCCAATCATATTATATTCTACTGTGTCCAGTCATATTCTATTCTACTGTGTCCAGTCATATTATATTCTACTGTGTCCAGTTATATTATATTCTACTGTGTCCAGTCATATTATATTCTACTGTGTCCAGTCATATTATATTCTACTGTGTCCAATCATATTATATTCTACTGTGTCCAATCATATTATATTCTACTGTGTCCAGTCATATTCTATTCTACTGTATCCAATCATATTATATTCTACTGTATCCAATCATATTATATTCTACTGTGTCCAATCATATTATATTCTACTGTGTCCAGTCATATTATATTCTACTGTGTCCAGTCATATTATATTCCACTGTATCCAATCATATTATATTCTACTGTGTCCAGTCATATTATATTCTACTGTGTCCAGTCATATTATATTCTACTGTGTCCAAATATTATATTCTACTGTATCCAATCATATTATATTCTACTGTATCCAATCATATTATATTCTACTGTGTCCAATCATATTATATTCTATTGTGTCCAGTCATATTCTATTCTACTGTATCCAATCATATTATATTCTACTGTATCCAATCATATTATATTCTACTGTGTCCAATCATATTATATTCTACTGTGTCCAGTCATATTATATTCTACTGTGTCCAGTCATATTATATTCTACTGTGTCCAGTTATATTATATTCTACTGTGTCCAGTCATATTATATTCTACTGTGTCCAGTCATATTATATTCTACTGTGTCCAATCATATTATATTCTACTGTGTCCAGTCATATTATATTCTACTGTATCCAATCATATTATATTCTACTGTGTCCAAATATTATATTCTACTGTGTCCAATCATATTATATTCTACTGTGTCCAATCATATTATATTCTACTGTGTCCAAATATTATATTATACTGTGTCCAAATATTATATTCTACTGTGTCCAATCATATTATATTCTACTGTGTCCAAATATTATATTATACTGTGTCCAATCATATTATATTCTACTGTGTCCAGTCATATTATATTCTACTGTATCCAGTCATATTATATTCTACTGTGTCCAATCATATTATATTCTACTGTGTCCAATCATATTATATTCTACTGTATCCAATCATATTATATTCTACTGTGTCCAGTCATATTATATTCTACTGTGTCCAAATATTATATTCTACTGTGTCCAATCATATTATATTCTACTGTGTCCAAATAGTATATTCTACTGTATCCAATCATATTATATTCTACTGTATCCAATCATATTATATTCTACTGTGTCCAATCATATTATATTCTACTGTGTCCAGTCATATTCTATTCTACTGTATCCAATCATATTATATTCTACTGTATCCAATCATATTATATTATACTGTGTCCAATCATATTATATTCTACTGTGTCCAGTCATATTATATTCTACTGTGTCCAGTCATATTATATTCTACTGTATCCAATCATATTAAATTCTACTGTGTCCAGTCATATTATATTCTACAGTGTCCAGTCATATTATATTCTACTGTGTCCAAATATTATATTCTATTGTATCCAATCATATTATATTCTACTGTATCCAATCATATTATATTCTACTGTGTCCAATCATATTATATTCTACTGTGTCCAGTCATATTCTATTCTACTGTATCCAATCATATTATATTCTACTGTATCCAATCATATTATATTCTACTGTGTCCAATCATATTCTATTCTACTGTGTCCAGTCATATTATATTATACTGTGTCCAATCATATTATATTATACTGTATCCAATCATATTATATTCTACTGTGTCCAAATATTATATTCTACTGTGTCCAAATATTATATTCTACTTTGTCTAAATATTATATTCTACTGTGTCCAATCATATTATATTCTACTGTGTCCAATCATATTATATTCTACTGTATCCAATCATATTCTATTCTACTGTATCCAATCATATTATATTCTACTGTGTCCAATCATATTCTATTCTACTGTGTCCAGTCATATTCTATTCTACTGTATCCAATCATATTATATTCTACTGTATCCAATCATATTATATTCGACTGTGTCCAATCATATTATATTCTACTGTGTCCAGTCATATTATATTCTACTGTGTCCAGTCATATTATATTCTACTGTGTCCAGTTATATTATATTCTACTGTGTCCAGTCATATTATATTCTACTGTGTCCAGTCATATTATATTCTACTGTGTCCAATCATATTATATTCTACTGTGTCCAGTCATATTATATTCTACTGTATCCAATCATATTATATTCTACTGTGTCCAGTCATATTATATTCTACTGTGTCCAGTCATATTATATTCTACTGTATCCAATCATATTATATTCTACTGTGTCCAAATATTATATTCTACTGTGTCCAATCATATTTTATTCTACTGTGTCCAATCATATTATATTCTACTGTGTCCAAATATTATATTATACTGTGTCCAAATATTATATTCTACTGTGTCCAATCATATTATATTCTACTGTGTCCAAATATTATATTATACTGTGTCCAATCATATTATATTCTACTGTGTCCAGTCATATTATATTCTACTGTATCCAGTCATATTATATTCTACTGTGTCCAATCATATTATATTCTACTGTGTCCAATCATATTATATTCTACTGTATCCAATCACATTATATTCTACTGTGTCCAGTCATATTATATTCTACTGTGTCCAAATATTATATTCTACTGTGTCCAATCATATTATATTCTACTGTGTCCAAATAGTATATTCTACTGTATCCAATCATATTATATTCTACTGTATCCAATCATATTATATTCTACTGTGTCCAATCATATTATATTCTACTGTGTCCAGTCATATTCTATTCTACTGTATCCAATCATATTATATTCTACTGTATCCAATCATATTATATTCTACTGTGTCCAATCATATTATATTCTACTGTGTCCAGTCATATTATATTCTACTGTGTCCAGTCATATTATATTCTACTGTATCCAATCCTATTATATTCTACTGTGTCCAGTCATATTATATTCTACTGTGTCCAGTCATATTATATTCTACTGTGTCCAAATATTATATTCTACTGTATCCAATCATATTATATTCTACTGTATCCAATCATATTATATTCTACTGTGTCCAATCATATTATATTCTACTGTGTCCAGTCATATTCTATTCTACTGTATCCAATCATATTATATTCTACTCTATCCAATCATATTATATTCTACTGTGTCCAATCATATTATATTCTACTGTGTCCAGTCATATTATATTCTACTGTGTCCAGTCATATTATATTCTACTGTGTCCAATCATATTATATTATACTGTATCCAATCATATTATATTCTACTGTGTCCAAATATTATATTCTACTGTGTCCAAATATTATATTCTACTTTGTCCAAATATTATATTCTACTGTGTCCAATCATATTATATTCTACTGTGTCCAATCATATTATATTCTACTGTATCCAATCATATTCTATTCTACTGTATCCAATCATATTATATTCTACTGTGCCCAATCATATTCTATTCTACTGTATCCAATCACATTATATTCTACTGTGTCCAAATATTATATTCTACTGTGTCCAATCATATTATATTCTACTGTGTCCAGTCATATTATATTCTACTGTGTCCAAATATTATATTCTACTGTGTCCAATCATATTATATTCTACTGTGTCCAAATAGTATATTCTACTGTATCCAATCATATTATATTCTACTGTATCCAATCATATTATATTCTACTGTGTCCAATCATATTATATTATACTGTGTCCAGTCATATTCTATTCTACTGTATCCAATCATATTATATTCTACTGTATCCAATCATATTATATTCTACTGTGTCCAATCATATTATATTCTACTGTGTCCAGTCATATTATATTCTACTGTGTCCAGTCATATTATATTCTACTGTGTCCAGTTATATTATATTCTACTGTGTCCAGTCATATTATATTCTACTGTGTCCAGTCATATTATATTCTACTGTATCCAATCATATTATATTCTACTGTGTCCAAATATTATATTCTACTGTGTCCAATCATATTATATTCTACTGTGTCCAATCATATTATATTCTACTGTGTCCAAATATTATATTATACTGTGTCCAAATATTATATTCTACTGTGTCCAATCATATTATATTATACTGTGTCCAGTCATATTATATTCTACTGTATCCAATCATATTATATTCTACTGTGTCCAATCATATTATATTCTACTGTGTCCAATCATATTATATTCTACTGTATCCAGTCATATTATATTCTACTGTGTCCAGTTATATTATATTCTACTGTGTCCAGTCATATTATATTCTACTGTGTCCAGTCATATTATATGCTACTGTGTCCAATCATATTATATTATACTGTATCCAATCATATTATATTCTACTGTGTCCAAATATTATATTCTACTGTGTCCAAATATTATATTCTACTTTGTCCAAATATTATATTCTACTGTGTCCAATCACATTATATTCTACTGTGTCCAATCATATTATATTCTACTGTATCCAATCATATTCTATTCTACTGTATCCAATCATATTATATTCTACTGTGCCCAATCATATTCTATTCTACTGTATCCAATCACATTATATTCTACTGTGTCCAAATATTATATTCTACTGTGTCCAATCATATTATATTCTACTGTGTCCAATCACATTATATTCTACTGTGTCCAGATATTATATTCTACTGTGTCCAGTCATATTATATTCTACTGTGTCCAAATATTATATTCTACTGTATCCAGTCATATTATATTCTACTGTATCCAATCATATTATATTCTACTGTGTCCAATCATATTATATTCTACTGTGTCCAGTCATATTATATTCTACTGTATCCAATCATATTATATTCTACTGTGTCCAAATATTATATTCTACTGTGTCCAGTCATATTATATTCTACTGTATCCAATCATATTATATTCTACTGTGTCCAATCATATTATATTCTACTGTGTCCAATCATATTATATTCTACTGTGTCCAGTCATATTATATTCTACTGTGTCCAGTCATATTATATTCTACTGTATCCAATCATATTATATTCTACTGTGTCCAAATATTATATTCTACTGTGTCCAATCATATTATATTCTACTGTGTCCAATCATATTATATTCTACTGTGTCCAAATATTATATTATACTGTGTCCAAATATTATATTCTACTGTGTCCAATCATATTATATTCTACTGTGTCCAAATATTATATTATACTGTGTCCAATCATATTATATTCTACTGTGTCCAGTCATATTATATTCTACTGTATCCAGTCATATTATATTCTACTGTGTCCAATCATATTATATTCTACTGTGTCCAATCATATTATATTCTACTGTATCCAATCATATTATATTCTACTGTGTCCAAATATTATATTATACTGTGTCCAAATATTATATTCTACTGTGTCCAATCATATTATATTCTACTGTGTCCAAATATTATATTATACTGTGTCCAATCATATTATATTCTACTGTGTCCAGTCATATTATATTCTACTGTATCCAGTCATATTATATTCTACTGTGTCCAATCATATTATATTCTACTGTGTCCAATCATATTATATTCTACTGTATCCAATCATATTATATTCTACTGTGTCCAGTCATATTATATTCTACTGTGTCCAAATATTATATTCTACTGTGTCCAATCATATTATATTCTACTGTAACCAAATATTATATTCTACTGTATCAAATCATATTATATTCTACTGTGTCCAGTCATATTCTATTCTACTGTATCCAATCATATTATATTCTACTGTATCCAATCATATTATATTATACTGTATCCAATCATATTATATTCTACTGTGTCCAAATATTATATTCTACTGTGTCCAAATATTATATTCTACTTTGTCCAAATATTATATTCTACTGTGTCCAATCACATTATATTCTACTGTGTCCAATCATATTATATTCTACTGTATCCAATCATATTCTATTCTACTGTATCCAATCATATTATATTCTACTGTGCCCAATCATATTCTATTCTACTGTATCCAATCACATTATATTCTACTGTGTCCAAATATTATATTCTACTGTGTCCAATCATATTATATTCTACTGTGTCCAATCACATTATATTCTACTGTGTCCAGATATTATATTCTACTGTGTCCAGTCATATTATATTCTACTGTGTCCAAATATTATATTCTACTGTATCCAGTCATATTATATTCTACTGTATCCAATCATATTATATTCTACTGTGTCCAATCATATTATATTCTACTGTGTCCAGTCATATTATATTCTACTGTATCCAATCATATTATATTCTACTGTGTCCAAATATTATATTCTACTGTGTCCAGTCATATTATATTCTACTGTATCCAATCATATTATATTCTACTGTGTCCAATCATATTATATTCTACTGTGTCCAATCATATTATATTCTACTGTGTCCAGTCATATTATATTCTACTGTGTCCACTCATATTATATTCTACTGTATCCAATCATATTATATTCTACTGTGTCCAAATATTATATTCTACTGTGTCCAATCATATTATATTCTACTGTGTCCAATCATATTATATTCTACTGTGTCCAAATATTATATTATACTGTGTCCAAATATTATATTCTACTGTGTCCAATCATATTATATTCTACTGTGTCCAAATATTATATTATACTGTGTCCAATCATATTATATTCTACTGTGTCCAGTCATATTATATTCTACTGTATCCAGTCATATTATATTCTACTGTGTCCAATCATATTATATTCTACTGTGTCCAATCATATTATATTCTACTGTATCCAATCATATTATATTCTACTGTGTCCAAATATTATATTATACTGTGTCCAAATATTATATTCTACTGTGTCCAATCATATTATATTCTACTGAGTCCAAATATTATATTATACTGTGTCCAATCATATTATATTCTACTGTGTCCAGTCATATTATATTCTACTGTATCCAGTCATATTATATTCTACTGTGTCCAATCATATTATATTCTACTGTGTCCAATCATATTATATTCTACTGTATCCAATCATATTATATTCTACTGTGTCCAGTCATATTATATTCTACTGTGTCCAAATATTATATTCTACTGTGTCCAATCATATTATATTCTACTGTAACCAAATATTATATTCTACTGTATCAAATCATATTATATTCTACTGTGTCCAGTCATATTCTATTCTACTGTATCCAATCATATTATATTCTACTGTATCCAATCATATTATATTCTACTGTGTCCAATCATATTATATTCTACTGTGTCCAGTCATATTATATTCTACTGTGTCCAGTCATATTATATTCTACTGTGTCCAGTCATATTATATTCTACTGTATCCAATCATATTATATTCTACTGTGTCCAGTCATATTATATTCTACTGTGTCCAGTCATATTATATTCTACTGTGTCCAAATATTATATTCTACTGTATCCAATCATATTATATTCGACTGTGTCCAATCATATTATATTCTACTGTGTCCAGTCATATTCTATTCTACTGTATCCAATCATATTATATTCTACTGTATCCAATCATATTATATTCTACTGTGTCCAATCATATTATATTCTACTGTGTCCAGTCATATTATATTCTACTGTGTCCAGTCATATTATATTCTACTGTATCCAATCATATTATATTCTACTGTGTCCAGTCATATTATATTCTACTGTGTCCAGTCATATTATATTCTACTGTGTCCAAATATTATATTATACTGTATCCAATCATATTATATTCTACTGTATCCAATCATATTATATTCTACTGTGTCCAATCATATTATATTCTACTGTGTCCAGTCATATTCTATTCTACTGTATCCAATCATATTATATTCTACTGTATCCAATCATATTATATTCTACTGTGTCCAATCATATTATATTCTACTGTGTCCAGTCATATTCTATTCTACTGTGTCCAGTCATATTATATTCTACTGTGTCCAGTTATATTATATTCTACTGTGTCCAGTCATATTATATTCTACTGTGTCCAGTCATATTATATTCTACTGTGTCCAATCATATTATATTCTACTGTGTCCAATCATATTATATTCTACTGTGTCCAGTCATATTATATTCTACTGTATCCAATCATATTATATTCTACTGTATCCAATCATATTATATTCTACTGTGTCCAATCATATTATATTCTACTGTGTCCAGTCATATTATATTCTACTGTGTCCAGTCATATTATATTCCACTGTATCCAATCATATTATATTCTACTGTGTCCAGTCATATTATATTCTACTGTGTCCAGTCATATTATATTCTACTGTGTCCAAATATTATATTCTACTGTATCCAATCATATTATATTCTACTGTATCCAATCATATTATATTCTACTGTGTCCAATCATATTATATTCTACTGTGTCCAGTCATATTCTATTCTACTGTATCCAATCATATTATATTCTACTCTATCCAATCATATTATATTCTACTGTGTCCAATCATATTATATTCTATGTGTCCAGTCATATTATATTCTACTGTGTCCAGTCATATTATATTCTACTGTGTCCAATCATATTATATTATACTGTATCCAATCATATTATATTCTACTGTGTCCAAATATTATATTCTACTGTGTCCAAATATTATATTCTACTTTGTCCAAATATTATATTCTACTGTGTCCAATCATATTATATTCTACTGTGTCCAATCATATTATATTCTACTGTATCCAATCATATTCTATTCTACTGTATCCAATCATATTATATTCTACTGTATCCAATCATATTATATTCTACTGTGTCCAATCATATTATATTCTATTGTGTCCAGTCATATTCTATTCTACTGTATCCAATCATATTATATTCTACTGTATCCAATCATATTATATTCTACTGTGTCCAATCATATTATATTCTACTGTGTCCAGTCATATTATATTCTACTGTGTCCAGTCATATTATATTCTACTGTGTCCAGTTATATTATATTCTACTGTGTCCAGTCATATTATATTCTACTGTGTCCAGTCATATTATATTCTACTGTGTCCAATCATATTATATTCTACTGTGTCCAGTCATATTATATTCTACTGTATCCAATCATATTATATTCTACTGTGTCCAAATATTATATTCTACTGTGTCCAATCATATTATATTCTACTGTGTCCAATCATATTATATTCTACTGTGTCCAAATATTATATTATACTGTGTCCAAATATTATATTCTACTGTGTCCAATCATATTATATTCTACTGTGTCCAAATATTATATTATACTGTGTCCAATCATATTATATTCTACTGTGTCCAGTCATATTATATTCTACTGTATCCAGTCATATTATATTCTACTGTGTCCAATCATATTATATTCTACTGTGTCCAATCATATTATATTCTACTGTATCCAATCATATTATATTCTACTGTGTCCAGTCATATTATATTCTACTGTGTCCAAATATTATATTCTACTGTGTCCAATCATATTATATTCTACTGTGTCCAAATAGTATATTCTACTGTATCCAATCATATTATATTCTACTGTATCCAATCATATTATATTCTACTGTGTCCAATCATATTATATTCTACTGTGTCCAGTCATATTCTATTCTACTGTATCCAATCATATTATATTCTACTGTATCCAATCATATTATATTATACTGTGTCCAATCATATTATATTCTACTGTGTCCAGTCATATTATATTCTACTGTGTCCAGTCATATTATATTCTACTGTATCCAATCATATTAAATTCTACTGTGTCCAGTCATATTATATTCTACAGTGTCCAGTCATATTATATTCTACTGTGTCCAAATATTATATTCTATTGTATCCAATCATATTATATTCTACTGTATCCAATCATATTATATTCTACTGTGTCCAATCATATTATATTCTACTGTGTCCAGTCATATTCTATTCTACTGTATCCAATCATATTATATTCTACTGTATCCAATCATATTATATTCTACTGTGTCCAATCATATTATATTCTACTGTGTCCAGTCATATTCTATTCTACTGTATCCAATCATATTATATTCTACTGTATCCAATCATATTATATTCTACTGTGTCCAATCATATTCTATTCTACTGTGTCCAGTCATATTATATTCTACTGTGTCCAGTCATATTATATTCTACTGTGTCCAGTCATATTATATTCTACTGTGTCCAAATATTATATTCTACTGTATCCAATCATATTATATTCTACTGTATCCAATCATATTATATTCTACTGTGTCCAATCATATTATATTCTACTGTGTCCAGTCATATTCTATTCTACTGTATCCAATCATATTATATTCTACTCTATCCAATCATATTATATTCTACTGTGTCCAATCATATTATATTCTATGTGTCCAGTCATATTATATTCTACTGTGTCCAGTCATATTATATTCTACTGTGTCCAATCATATTATATTATACTGTATCCAATCATATTATATTCTACTGTGTCCAAATATTATATTCTACTGTGTCCAAATATTATATTCTACTTTGTCCAAATATTATATTCTACTGTGTCCAATCATATTATATTCTACTGTGTCCAATCATATTATATTCTACTGTATCCAATCATATTCTATTCTACTGTATCCAATCATATTATATTCTACTGTATCCAATCATATTATATTCTACTGTGTCCAATCATATTATATTCTATTGTGTCCAGTCATATTCTATTCTACTGTATCCAATCATATTATATTCTACTGTATCCAATCATATTATATTCTACTGTGTCCAATCATATTATATTCTACTGTGTCCAGTCATATTATATTCTACTGTGTCCAGTCATATTATATTCTACTGTGTCCAGTTATATTATATTCTACTGTGTCCAGTCATATTATATTCTACTGTGTCCAGTCATATTATATTCTACTGTGTCCAATCATATTATATTCTACTGTGTCCAGTCATATTATATTCTACTGTATCCAATCATATTATATTCTACTGTGTCCAAATATTATATTCTACTGTGTCCAATCATATTATATTCTACTGTGTCCAATCATATTATATTCTACTGTGTCCAAATATTATATTATACTGTGTCCAAATATTATATTCTACTGTGTCCAATCATATTATATTCTACTGTGTCCAAATATTATATTATACTGTGTCCAATCATATTATATTCTACTGTGTCCAGTCATATTATATTCTACTGTATCCAGTCATATTATATTCTACTGTGTCCAATCATATTATATTCTACTGTGTCCAATCATATTATATTCTACTGTATCCAATCATATTATATTCTACTGTGTCCAGTCATATTATATTCTACTGTGTCCAAATATTATATTCTACTGTGTCCAATCATATTATATTCTACTGTGTCCAAATAGTATATTCTACTGTATCCAATCATATTATATTCTACTGTATCCAATCATAT
This sequence comes from Notolepis coatsorum, assembly GCF_963971535.1. NCBI lineage: Eukaryota > Metazoa > Chordata > Actinopteri > Aulopiformes > Paralepididae > Notolepis > Notolepis coatsorum. The sequence continues at coordinate 258,848 of NW_028173224.1, read as the reverse complement.
TATATTCTACTGTGTCCAATCATATTATATTCTACTGTGTCCAGTCATATTCTATTCTACTGTATCCAATCATATTATATTCTACTGTATCCAATCATATTATATTATACTGTGTCCAATCATATTATATTCTACTGTGTCCAGTCATATTATATTCTACTGTGTCCAGTCATATTATATTCTACTGTATCCAATCATATTAAATTCTACTGTGTCCAGTCATATTATATTCTACAGTGTCCAGTCATATTATATTCTACTGTGTCCAAATATTATATTCTATTGTATCCAATCATATTATATTCTACTGTATCCAATCATATTATATTCTACTGTGTCCAATCATATTATATTCTACTGTGTCCAGTCATATTCTATTCTACTGTATCCAATCATATTATATTCTACTGTATCCAATCATATTATATTCTACTGTGTCCAATCATATTCTATTCTACTGTGTCCAGTCATATTATATTCTACTGTGTCCAATCATATTATATTATACTGTATCCAATCATATTATATTCTACTGTGTCCAAATATTATATTCTACTGTGTCCAAATATTATATTCTACTTTGTCTAAATATTATATTCTACTGTGTCCAATCATATTATATTCTACTGTGTCCAATCATATTATATTCTACTGTATCCAATCATATTCTATTCTACTGTATCCAATCATATTATATTCTACTGTGTCCAATCATATTCTATTCTACTGTGTCCAGTCATATTCTATTCTACTGTATCCAATCATATTATATTCTACTGTATCCAATCATATTATATTCGACTGTGTCCAATCATATTATATTCTACTGTGTCCAGTCATATTATATTCTACTGTGTCCAGTCATATTATATTCTACTGTGTCCAGTTATATTATATTCTACTGTGTCCAGTCATATTATATTCTACTGTGTCCAGTCATATTATATTCTACTGTGTCCAATCATATTATATTCTACTGTGTCCAGTCATATTATATTCTACTGTATCCAATCATATTATATTCTACTGTGTCCAGTCATATTATATTCTACTGTGTCCAGTCATATTATATTCTACTGTATCCAATCATATTATATTCTACTGTGTCCAAATATTATATTCTACTGTGTCCAATCATATTTTATTCTACTGTGTCCAATCATATTATATTCTACTGTGTCCAAATATTATATTATACTGTGTCCAAATATTATATTCTACTGTGTCCAATCATATTATATTCTACTGTGTCCAAATATTATATTATACTGTGTCCAATCATATTATATTCTACTGTGTCCAGTCATATTATATTCTACTGTATCCAGTCATATTATATTCTACTGTGTCCAATCATATTATATTCTACTGTGTCCAATCATATTATATTCTACTGTATCCAATCACATTATATTCTACTGTGTCCAGTCATATTATATTCTACTGTGTCCAAATATTATATTCTACTGTGTCCAATCATATTATATTCTACTGTGTCCAAATAGTATATTCTACTGTATCCAATCATATTATATTCTACTGTATCCAATCATATTATATTCTACTGTGTCCAATCATATTATATTCTACTGTGTCCAGTCATATTCTATTCTACTGTATCCAATCATATTATATTCTACTGTATCCAATCATATTATATTCTACTGTGTCCAATCATATTATATTCTACTGTGTCCAGTCATATTATATTCTACTGTGTCCAGTCATATTATATTCTACTGTATCCAATCCTATTATATTCTACTGTGTCCAGTCATATTATATTCTACTGTGTCCAGTCATATTATATTCTACTGTGTCCAAATATTATATTCTACTGTATCCAATCATATTATATTCTACTGTATCCAATCATATTATATTCTACTGTGTCCAATCATATTATATTCTACTGTGTCCAGTCATATTCTATTCTACTGTATCCAATCATATTATATTCTACTCTATCCAATCATATTATATTCTACTGTGTCCAATCATATTATATTCTACTGTGTCCAGTCATATTATATTCTACTGTGTCCAGTCATATTATATTCTACTGTGTCCAATCATATTATATTATACTGTATCCAATCATATTATATTCTACTGTGTCCAAATATTATATTCTACTGTGTCCAAATATTATATTCTACTTTGTCCAAATATTATATTCTACTGTGTCCAATCATATTATATTCTACTGTGTCCAATCATATTATATTCTACTGTATCCAATCATATTCTATTCTACTGTATCCAATCATATTATATTCTACTGTGCCCAATCATATTCTATTCTACTGTATCCAATCACATTATATTCTACTGTGTCCAAATATTATATTCTACTGTGTCCAATCATATTATATTCTACTGTGTCCAGTCATATTATATTCTACTGTGTCCAAATATTATATTCTACTGTGTCCAATCATATTATATTCTACTGTGTCCAAATAGTATATTCTACTGTATCCAATCATATTATATTCTACTGTATCCAATCATATTATATTCTACTGTGTCCAATCATATTATATTATACTGTGTCCAGTCATATTCTATTCTACTGTATCCAATCATATTATATTCTACTGTATCCAATCATATTATATTCTACTGTGTCCAATCATATTATATTCTACTGTGTCCAGTCATATTATATTCTACTGTGTCCAGTCATATTATATTCTACTGTGTCCAGTTATATTATATTCTACTGTGTCCAGTCATATTATATTCTACTGTGTCCAGTCATATTATATTCTACTGTATCCAATCATATTATATTCTACTGTGTCCAAATATTATATTCTACTGTGTCCAATCATATTATATTCTACTGTGTCCAATCATATTATATTCTACTGTGTCCAAATATTATATTATACTGTGTCCAAATATTATATTCTACTGTGTCCAATCATATTATATTATACTGTGTCCAGTCATATTATATTCTACTGTATCCAATCATATTATATTCTACTGTGTCCAATCATATTATATTCTACTGTGTCCAATCATATTATATTCTACTGTATCCAGTCATATTATATTCTACTGTGTCCAGTTATATTATATTCTACTGTGTCCAGTCATATTATATTCTACTGTGTCCAGTCATATTATATGCTACTGTGTCCAATCATATTATATTATACTGTATCCAATCATATTATATTCTACTGTGTCCAAATATTATATTCTACTGTGTCCAAATATTATATTCTACTTTGTCCAAATATTATATTCTACTGTGTCCAATCACATTATATTCTACTGTGTCCAATCATATTATATTCTACTGTATCCAATCATATTCTATTCTACTGTATCCAATCATATTATATTCTACTGTGCCCAATCATATTCTATTCTACTGTATCCAATCACATTATATTCTACTGTGTCCAAATATTATATTCTACTGTGTCCAATCATATTATATTCTACTGTGTCCAATCACATTATATTCTACTGTGTCCAGATATTATATTCTACTGTGTCCAGTCATATTATATTCTACTGTGTCCAAATATTATATTCTACTGTATCCAGTCATATTATATTCTACTGTATCCAATCATATTATATTCTACTGTGTCCAATCATATTATATTCTACTGTGTCCAGTCATATTATATTCTACTGTATCCAATCATATTATATTCTACTGTGTCCAAATATTATATTCTACTGTGTCCAGTCATATTATATTCTACTGTATCCAATCATATTATATTCTACTGTGTCCAATCATATTATATTCTACTGTGTCCAATCATATTATATTCTACTGTGTCCAGTCATATTATATTCTACTGTGTCCAGTCATATTATATTCTACTGTATCCAATCATATTATATTCTACTGTGTCCAAATATTATATTCTACTGTGTCCAATCATATTATATTCTACTGTGTCCAATCATATTATATTCTACTGTGTCCAAATATTATATTATACTGTGTCCAAATATTATATTCTACTGTGTCCAATCATATTATATTCTACTGTGTCCAAATATTATATTATACTGTGTCCAATCATATTATATTCTACTGTGTCCAGTCATATTATATTCTACTGTATCCAGTCATATTATATTCTACTGTGTCCAATCATATTATATTCTACTGTGTCCAATCATATTATATTCTACTGTATCCAATCATATTATATTCTACTGTGTCCAAATATTATATTATACTGTGTCCAAATATTATATTCTACTGTGTCCAATCATATTATATTCTACTGTGTCCAAATATTATATTATACTGTGTCCAATCATATTATATTCTACTGTGTCCAGTCATATTATATTCTACTGTATCCAGTCATATTATATTCTACTGTGTCCAATCATATTATATTCTACTGTGTCCAATCATATTATATTCTACTGTATCCAATCATATTATATTCTACTGTGTCCAGTCATATTATATTCTACTGTGTCCAAATATTATATTCTACTGTGTCCAATCATATTATATTCTACTGTAACCAAATATTATATTCTACTGTATCAAATCATATTATATTCTACTGTGTCCAGTCATATTCTATTCTACTGTATCCAATCATATTATATTCTACTGTATCCAATCATATTATATTATACTGTATCCAATCATATTATATTCTACTGTGTCCAAATATTATATTCTACTGTGTCCAAATATTATATTCTACTTTGTCCAAATATTATATTCTACTGTGTCCAATCACATTATATTCTACTGTGTCCAATCATATTATATTCTACTGTATCCAATCATATTCTATTCTACTGTATCCAATCATATTATATTCTACTGTGCCCAATCATATTCTATTCTACTGTATCCAATCACATTATATTCTACTGTGTCCAAATATTATATTCTACTGTGTCCAATCATATTATATTCTACTGTGTCCAATCACATTATATTCTACTGTGTCCAGATATTATATTCTACTGTGTCCAGTCATATTATATTATACTGTGTCCAAATATTATATTCTACTGTATCCAGTCATATTATATTCTACTGTATCCAATCATATTATATTCTACTGTGTCCAATCATATTATATTCTACTGTGTCCAGTCATATTATATTCTACTGTATCCAATCATATTATATTCTACTGTGTCCAAATATTATATTCTACTGTGTCCAGTCATATTATATTCTACTGTATCCAATCATATTATATTCTACTGTGTCCAATCATATTATATTCTACTGTGTCCAATCATATTATATTCTACTGTGTCCAGTCATATTATATTCTACTGTGTCCACTCATATTATATTCTACTGTATCCAATCATATTATATTCTACTGTGTCCAAATATTATATTCTACTGTGTCCAATCATATTATATTCTACTGTGTCCAATCATATTATATTCTACTGTGTCCAAATATTATATTATACTGTGTCCAAATATTATATTCTACTGTGTCCAATCATATTATATTCTACTGTGTCCAAATATTATATTATACTGTGTCCAATCATATTATATTCTACTGTGTCCAGTCATATTATATTCTACTGTATCCAGTCATATTATATTCTACTGTGTCCAATCATATTATATTCTACTGTGTCCAATCATATTATATTCTACTGTATCCAATCATATTATATTCTACTGTGTCCAAATATTATATTATACTGTGTCCAAATATTATATTCTACTGTGTCCAATCATATTATATTCTACTGTGTCCAAATATTATATTATACTGTGTCCAATCATATTATATTCTACTGTGTCCAGTCATATTATATTCTACTGTATCCAGTCATATTATATTCTACTGTGTCCAATCATATTATATTCTACTGTGTCCAATCATATTATATTCTACTGTATCCAATCATATTATATTCTACTGTGTCCAGTCATATTATATTCTACTGTGTCCAAATATTATATTCTACTGTGTCCAATCATATTATATTCTACTGTAACCAAATATTATATTCTACTGTATCAAATCATATTATATTCTACTGTGTCCAGTCATATTCTATTCTACTGTATCCAATCATATTATATTCTACTGTATCCAATCATATTATATTCTACTGTGTCCAATCATATTATATTCTACTGTGTCCAGTCATATTATATTCTACTGTGTCCAGTCATATTATATTCTACTGTGTCCAGTCATATTATATTCTACTGTATCCAATCATATTATATTCTACTGTGTCCAGTCATATTATATTCTACTGTGTCCAGTCATATTATATTCTACTGTGTCCAAATATTATATTCTACTGTATCCAATCATATTATATTCGACTGTGTCCAATCATATTATATTCTACTGTGTCCAGTCATATTCTATTCTACTGTATCCAATCATATTATATTCTACTGTATCCAATCATATTATATTCTACTGTGTCCAATCATATTATATTCTACTGTGTCCAGTCATATTATATTCTACTGTGTCCAGTCATATTATATTCTACTGTATCCAATCATATTATATTCTACTGTGTCCAGTCATATTATATTCTACTGTGTCCAGTCATATTATATTCTACTGTGTCCAAATATTATATTATACTGTATCCAATCATATTATATTCTACTGTATCCAATCATATTATATTCTACTGTGTCCAATCATATTATATTCTACTGTGTCCAGTCATATTCTATTCTACTGTATCCAATCATATTATATTCTACTGTATCCAATCATATTATATTCTACTGTGTCCAATCATATTATATTCTACTGTGTCCAGTCATATTCTATTCTACTGTGTCCAGTCATATTATATTCTACTGTGTCCAGTTATATTATATTCTACTGTGTCCAGTCATATTATATTCTACTGTGTCCAGTCATATTATATTCTACTGTGTCCAATCATATTATATTCTACTGTGTCCAATCATATTATATTCTACTGTGTCCAGTCATATTATATTCTACTGTATCCAATCATATTATATTCTACTGTATCCAATCATATTATATTCTACTGTGTCCAATCATATTATATTCTACTGTGTCCAGTCATATTATATTCTACTGTGTCCAGTCATATTATATTCCACTGTATCCAATCATATTATATTCTACTGTGTCCAGTCATATTATATTCTACTGTGTCCAGTCATATTATATTCTACTGTGTCCAAATATTATATTCTACTGTATCCAATCATATTATATTCTACTGTATCCAATCATATTATATTCTACTGTGTCCAAATATTATATTCTACTTTGTCCAAATATTATATTCTACTGTGTCCAATCATATTATATTCTACTGTGTCCAATCATATTATATTCTACTGTATCCAATCATATTCTATTCTACTGTATCCAATCATATTATATTCTACTGTGCCCAATCATATTCTATTCTACTGTATCCAATCACATTATATTCTACTGTGTCCAAATATTATATTCTACTGTGTCCAATCATATTATATTCTACTGTGTCCAGTCATATTATATTCTACTGTGTCCAAATATTATATTCTACTGTGTCCAATCATATTATATTCTACTGTGTCCAAATAGTATATTCTACTGTATCCAATCATATTATATTCTACTGTATCCAATCATATTATATTCTACTGTGTCCAATCATATTATATTATACTGTGTCCAGTCATATTCTATTCTACTGTATCCAATCATATTATATTCTACTGTATCCAATCATATTATATTCTACTGTGTCCAATCATATTATATTCTACTGTGTCCAGTCATATTATATTCTACTGTGTCCAGTCATATTATATTCTACTGTGTCCAGTTATATTATATTCTACTGTGTCCAGTCATATTATATTCTACTGTGTCCAGTCATATTATATTCTACTGTATCCAATCATATTATATTCTACTGTGTCCAAATATTATATTCTACTGTGTCCAATCATATTATATTCTACTGTGTCCAATCATATTATATTCTACTGTGTCCAAATATTATATTATACTGTGTCCAAATATTATATTCTACTGTGTCCAATCATATTATATTATACTGTGTCCAGTCATATTATATTCTACTGTATCCAATCATATTATATTCTACTGTGTCCAATCATATTATATTCTACTGTGTCCAGTCATATTATATTCTACTGTGTCCAATCATATTATATTCTACTGTATCCAGTCATATTATATTCTACTGTGTCCAGTTATATTATATTCTACTGTGTCCAGTCATATTATATTCTACTGTGTCCAGTCATATTATATGCTACTGTGTCCAATCATATTATATTATACTGTATCCAATCATATTATATTCTACTGTGTCCAAATATTATATTCTACTGTGTCCAAATATTATATTCTACTTTGTCCAAATATTATATTCTACTGTGTCCAATCACATTATATTCTACTGTGTCCAATCATATTATATTCTACTGTATCCAATCATATTCTATTCTACTGTATCCAATCATATTATATTCTACTGTGCCCAATCATATTCTATTCTACTGTATCCAATCACATTATATTCTACTGTGTCCAAATATTATATTCTACTGTGTCCAATCATATTATATTCTACTGTGTCCAATCACATTATATTCTACTGTGTCCAGATATTATATTCTACTGTGTCCAGTCATATTATATTCTACTGTGTCCAAATATTATATTCTACTGTATCCAGTCATATTATATTCTACTGTATCCAATCATATTATATTCTACTGTGTCCAATCATATTATATTCTACTGTGTCCAGTCATATTATATTCTACTGTATCCAATCATATTATATTCTACTGTGTCCAAATATTATATTCTACTGTGTCCAGTCATATTATATTCTACTGTATCCAATCATATTATATTCTACTGTGTCCAATCATATTATATTCTACTGTGTCCAATCATATTATATTCTACTGTGTCCAGTCATATTATATTCTACTGTGTCCAGTCATATTATATTCTACTGTATCCAATCATATTATATTCTACTGTGTCCAAATATTATATTCTACTGTGTCCAATCATATTATATTCTACTGTGTCCAATCATATTATATTCTACTGTGTCCAAATATTATATTATACTGTGTCCAAATATTATATTCTACTGTGTCCAATCATATTATATTCTACTGTGTCCAAATATTATATTATACTGTGTCCAATCATATTATATTCTACTGTGTCCAGTCATATTATATTCTACTGTATCCAGTCATATTATATTCTACTGTGTCCAATCATATTATATTCTACTGTGTCCAATCATATTATATTCTACTGTATCCAATCATATTATATTCTACTGTGTCCAAATATTATATTATACTGTGTCCAAATATTATATTCTACTGTGTCCAATCATATTATATTCTACTGTGTCCAAATATTATATTATACTGTGTCCAATCATATTATATTCTACTGTGTCCAGTCATATTATATTCTACTGTATCCAGTCATATTATATTCTACTGTGTCCAATCATATTATATTCTACTGTGTCCAATCATATTATATTCTACTGTATCCAATCATATTATATTCTACTGTGTCCAGTCATATTATATTCTACTGTGTCCAAATATTATATTCTACTGTGTCCAATCATATTATATTCTACTGTAACCAAATATTATATTCTACTGTATCAAATCATATTATATTCTACTGTGTCCAGTCATATTCTATTCTACTGTATCCAATCATATTATATTCTACTGTATCCAATCATATTATATTATACTGTATCCAATCATATTATATTCTACTGTGTCCAAATATTATATTCTACTGTGTCCAAATATTATATTCTACTTTGTCCAAATATTATATTCTACTGTGTCCAATCACATTATATTCTACTGTGTCCAATCATATTATATTCTACTGTATCCAATCATATTCTATTCTACTGTATCCAATCATATTATATTCTACTGTGCCCAATCATATTCTATTCTACTGTATCCAATCACATTATATTCTACTGTGTCCAAATATTATATTCTACTGTGTCCAATCATATTATATTCTACTGTGTCCAATCACATTATATTCTACTGTGTCCAGATATTATATTCTACTGTGTCCAGTCATATTATATTCTACTGTGTCCAAATATTATATTCTACTGTATCCAGTCATATTATATTCTACTGTATCCAATCATATTATATTCTACTGTGTCCAATCATATTATATTCTACTGTGTCCAGTCATATTATATTCTACTGTATCCAATCATATTATATTCTACTGTGTCCAAATATTATATTCTACTGTGTCCAGTCATATTATATTCTACTGTATCCAATCATATTATATTCTACTGTGTCCAATCATATTATATTCTACTGTGTCCAATCATATTATATTCTACTGTGTCCAGTCATATTATATTCTACTGTGTCCACTCATATTATATTCTACTGTATCCAATCATATTATATTCTACTGTGTCCAAATATTATATTCTACTGTGTCCAATCATATTATATTCTACTGTGTCCAATCATATTATATTCTACTGTGTCCAAATATTATATTATACTGTGTCCAAATATTATATTCTACTGTGTCCAATCATATTATATTCTACTGTGTCCAAATATTATATTATACTGTGTCCAATCATATTATATTCTACTGTGTCCAGTCATATTATATTCTACTGTATCCAGTCATATTATATTCTACTGTGTCCAATCATATTATATTCTACTGTGTCCAATCATATTATATTCTACTGTATCCAATCATATTATATTCTACTGTGTCCAAATATTATATTATACTGTGTCCAAATATTATATTCTACTGTGTCCAATCATATTATATTCTACTGTGTCCAAATATTATATTATACTGTGTCCAATCATATTATATTCTACTGTGTCCAGTCATATTATATTCTACTGTATCCAGTCATATTATATTCTACTGTGTCCAATCATATTATATTCTACTGTGTCCAATCATATTATATTCTACTGTATCCAATCATATTATATTCTACTGTGTCCAGTCATATTATATTCTACTGTGTCCAAATATTATATTCTACTGTGTCCAATCATATTATATTCTACTGTAACCAAATATTATATTCTACTGTATCAAATCATATTATATTCTACTGTGTCCAGTCATATTCTATTCTACTGTATCCAATCATATTATATTCTACTGTATCCAATCATATTATATTCTACTGTGTCCAATCATATTATATTCTACTGTGTCCAGTCATATTATATTCTACTGTGTCCAGTCATATTATATTCTACTGTGTCCAGTCATATTATATTCTACTGTATCCAATCATATTATATTCTACTGTGTCCAGTCATATTATATTCTACTGTGTCCAGTCATATTATATTCTACTGTGTCCAAATATTATATTCTACTGTATCCAATCATATTATATTCGACTGTGTCCAATCATATTATATTCTACTGTGTCCAGTCATATTCTATTCTACTGTATCCAATCATATTATATTCTACTGTATCCAATCATATTATATTCTACTGTGTCCAATCATATTATATTCTACTGTGTCCAGTCATATTATATTCTACTGTGTCCAGTCATATTATATTCTACTGTATCCAATCATATTATATTCTACTGTGTCCAGTCATATTATATTCTACTGTGTCCAGTCATATTATATTCTACTGTGTCCAAATATTATATTATACTGTATCCAATCATATTATATTCTACTGTATCCAATCATATTATATTCTACTGTGTCCAATCATATTATATTCTACTGTGTCCAGTCATATTCTATTCTACTGTATCCAATCATATTATATTCTACTGTATCCAATCATATTATATTCTACTGTGTCCAATCATATTATATTCTACTGTGTCCAGTCATATTCTATTCTACTGTGTCCAGTCATATTATATTCTACTGTGTCCAGTTATATTATATTCTACTGTGTCCAGTCATATTATATTCTACTGTGTCCAGTCATATTATATTCTACTGTGTCCAATCATATTATATTCTACTGTGTCCAATCATATTATATTCTACTGTGTCCAGTCATATTATATTCTACTGTATCCAATCATATTATATTCTACTGTATCCAATCATATTATATTCTACTGTGTCCAATCATATTATATTCTACTGTGTCCAGTCATATTATATTCTACTGTGTCCAGTCATATTATATTCCACTGTATCCAATCATATTATATTCTACTGTGTCCAGTCATATTATATTCTACTGTGTCCAGTCATATTATATTCTACTGTGTCCAAATATTATATTCTACTGTATCCAATCATATTATATTCTACTGTATCCAATCATATTATATTCTACTGTGTCCAATCATATTATATTCTATTGTGTCCAGTCATATTCTATTCTACTGTATCCAATCATATTATATTCTACTGTATCCAATCATATTATATTCTACTGTGTCCAATCATATTATATTCTACTGTGTCCAGTCATATTATATTCTACTGTGTCCAGTCATATTATATTCTACTGTGTCCAGTTATATTATATTCTACTGTGTCCAGTCATATTATATTCTACTGTGTCCAGTCATATTATATTCTACTGTGTCCAATCATATTATATTCTACTGTGTCCAGTCATATTATATTCTACTGTATCCAATCATATTATATTCTACTGTGTCCAGTCATATTATATTCTACTGTGTCCAGTCATATTATATTCTACTGTATCCAATCATATTATATTCTACTGTGTCCAAATATTATATTCTACTGTGTCCAATCATATTATATTCTACTGTGTCCAATCATATTATATTCTACTGTGTCCAAATATTATATTATACTGTGTCCAAATATTATATTCTACTGTGTCCAATCATATTATATTCTACTGTGTCCAAATATTATATTATACTGTGTCCAATCATATTATATTCTACTGTGTCCAGTCATATTATATTCTACTGTATCCAGTCATATTATATTCTACTGTGTCCAATCATATTATATTCTACTGTGTCCAATCATATTATATTCTACTGTATCCAATCATATTATATTCTACTGTGTCCAGTCATATTATATTCTACTGTGTCCAAATATTATATTCTACTGTGTCCAATCATATTATATTCTACTGTGTCCAAATAGTATATTCTACTGTATCCAATCATATTATATTCTACTGTATCCAATCATATTATATTCTACTGTGTCCAATCATATTATATTCTACTGTGTCCAGTCATATTCTATTCTACTGTATCCAATCATATTATATTCTACTGTATCCAATCATATTATATTATACTGTGTCCAATCATATTATATTCTACTGTGTCCAGTCATATTATATTCTACTGTGTCCAGTCATATTATATTCTACTGTATCCAATCATATTATATTCTACTGTGTCCAGTCATATTATATTCTACAGTGTCCAGTCATATTATATTCTACTGTGTCCAAATATTATATTCTACTGTATCCAATCATATTATATTCTACTGTATCCAATCATATTATATTCTACTGTGTCCAATCATATTATATTCTACTGTGTCCAGTCATATTCTATTCTACTGTATCCAATCATATTATATTCTACTGTATCCAATCATATTATATTCTACTGTGTCCAATCATATTCTATTCTACTGTGTCCAGTCATATTATATTCTACTGTGTCCAATCATATTATATTATACTGTATCCAATCATATTATATTCTACTGTGTCCAAATATTATATTCTACTGTGTCCAAATATTATATTCTACTTTGTCTAAATATTATATTCTACTGTGTCCAATCATATTATATTCTACTGTGTCCAATCATATTATATTCTACTGTATCCAATCATATTCTATTCTACTGTATCCAATCATATTATATTCTACTGTGTCCAATCATATTCTATTCTACTGTGTCCAGTCATATTCTATTCTACTGTATCCAATCATATTATATTCTACTGTATCCAATCATATTATATTCGACTGTGTCCAATCATATTATATTCTACTGTGTCCAGTCATATTCTATTCTACTGTATCCAATCATATTATATTCTACTGTATCCAATCATATTATATTCTACTGTGTCCAATCATATTATATTCTACTGTGTCCAGTCATATTATATTCTACTGTGTCCAGTCATATTATATTCTACTGTGTCCAGTTATATTATATTCTACTGTGTCCAGTCATATTATATTCTACTGTGTCCAGTCATATTATATTCTACTGTGTCCAATCATATTATATTCTACTGTGTCCAGTCATATTATATTCTACTGTATCCAATCATATTATATTCTACTGTGTCCAGTCATATTATATTCTACTGTGTCCAGTCATATTATATTCTACTGTATCCAATCATATTATATTCTACTGTGTCCAAATATTATATTCTACTGTGTCCAATCATATTTTATTCTACTGTGTCCAATCATATTATATTCTACTGTGTCCAAATATTATATTATACTGTGTCCAAATATTATATTCTACTGTGTCCAATCATATTATATTCTACTGTGTCCAAATATTATATTATACTGTGTCCAATCATATTATATTCTACTGTGTCCAGTCATATTATATTCTACTGTATCCAGTCATATTATATTCTACTGTGTCCAATCATATTATATTCTACTGTGTCCAATCATATTATATTCTACTGTATCCAATCACATTATATTCTACTGTGTCCAGTCATATTATATTCTACTGTGTCCAAATATTATATTCTACTGTGTCCAATCATATTATATTCTACTGTGTCCAAATAGTATATTCTACTGTATCCAATCATATTATATTCTACTGTATCCAATCATATTATATTCTACTGTGTCCAATCATATTATATTCTACTGTGTCCAGTCATATTCTATTCTACTGTATCCAATCATATTATATTCTACTGTATCCAATCATATTATATTCTACTGTGTCCAATCATATTATATTCTACTGTGTCCAGTCATATTATATTCTACTGTGTCCAGTCATATTATATTCTACTGTATCCAATCCTATTATATTCTACTGTGTCCAGTCATATTATATTCTACTGTGTCCAGTCATATTATATTCTACTGTGTCCAAATATTATATTCTACTGTATCCAATCATATTATATTCTACTGTATCCAATCATATTATATTCTACTGTGTCCAATCATATTATATTCTACTGTGTCCAGTCATATTCTATTCTACTGTATCCAATCATATTATATTCTACTCTATCCAATCATATTATATTCTACTGTGTCCAATCATATTATATTCTACTGTGTCCAGTCATATTATATTCTACTGTGTCCAATCATATTATATTCTACTGTATCCAGTCATATTATATTCTACTGTGTCCAGTTATATTATATTCTACTGTGTCCAGTCATATTATATTCTACTGTGTCCAGTCATATTATATTCTACTGTGTCCAATCATATTATATTATACTGTATCCAATCATATTATATTCTACTGTGTCCAAATATTATATTCTACTGTGTCCAAATATTATATTCTACTTTGTCCAAATATTATATTCTACTGTGTCCAATCATATTATATTCTACTGTGTCCAATCATATTATATTCTACTGTATCCAATCATATTCTATTCTACTGTATCCAATCATATTATATTCTACTGTGCCCAATCATATTATATTCTACTGTATCCAATCACATTATATTCTACTGTGTCCAAATATTATATTCTACTGTGTCCAATCATATTATATTCTACTGTGTCCAGTCATATTATATTCTACTGTGTCCAAATATTATATTCTACTGTGTCCAATCATATTATATTCTACTGTGTCCAGTCATATTATATTCTACTGTGTCCAAATATTATATTCTACTGTGTCCAATCATATTATATTCTACTGTATCCAATCATATTATATTCTACTGTATCCAATCATATTATATTCTACTGTGTCCAATCATATTATATTCTACTGTGTCCAGTCATATTCTATTCTACTGTATCCAATCATATTATATTCTACTGTATCCAATCATATTATATTCTACTGTGTCCAATCATATTATATTCTACTGTGTCCAGTCATATTATATTCTACTGTGTCCAGTCATATTATATTCTACTGTATCCAATCATATTATATTCTACTGTGTCCAGTCATATTATATTCTACTGTGTCCAGTCATATTATATTCTACTGTATCCAATCATATTATATTCTACTGTGTCCAAATATTATAT
Source organism: Notolepis coatsorum (assembly GCF_963971535.1). Lineage (NCBI taxonomy): Eukaryota > Metazoa > Chordata > Actinopteri > Aulopiformes > Paralepididae > Notolepis > Notolepis coatsorum. Next base: position 242,537 of record NW_028173224.1, on the reverse strand, counting down.
TCTACTGTGTCCAATCATATTATATTCTACTGTGTCCAATCATATTATATTCTACTGTGTCCAAATATTATATTATACTGTGTCCAAATATTATATTCTACTGTGTCCAATCATATTATATTATACTGTGTCCAGTCATATTATATTCTACTGTATCCAATCATATTATATTCTACTGTGTCCAATCATATTATATTCTACTGTGTCCAGTCATATTATATTCTACTGTGTCCAATCATATTATATTCTACTGTATCCAGTCATATTATATTCTACTGTGTCCAGTCATATTATATTCTACTGTGTCCAGTTATATTATATTCTACTGTGTCCAGTCATATTATATTCTACTGTGTCCAGTCATATTATATTCTACTGTATCCAATCATATTATATTCTACTGTGTCCAAATATTATATTCTACTGTGTCCAATCATATTATATTCTACTGTGTCCAATCATATTATATTCTACTGTGTCCAAATATTATATTATACTGTGTCCAAATATTATATTCTACTGTGTCCAATCATATTATATTATACTGTGTCCAGTCATATTATATTCTACTGTATCCAATCATATTATATTCTACTGTGTCCAATCATATTATATTCTACTGTGTCCAGTCATATTATATTCTACTGTGTCCAATCATATTATATTCTACTGTATCCAGTCATATTATATTCTACTGTGTACAGTCATATTATATTCTACTGTGTCCAGTCATATTATATGCTACTGTGTCCAATCATATTATATTATACTGTATCCAATCATATTATATTCTACTGTGTCCAAATATTATATTCTACTGTGTCCAAATATTATATTCTACTTTGTCCAAATATTATATTCTACTGTGTCCAATCACATTATATTCTACTGTGTCCAATCATATTATATTCTACTGTATCCAATCATATTCTATTCTACTGTATCCAATCATATTATATTCTACTGTGCCCAATCATATTCTATTCTACTGTATCCAATCACATTATATTCTACTGTGTCCAAATATTATATTCTACTGTGTCCAATCATATTATATTCTACTGTGTCCAATCACATTATATTCTACTGTGTCCAGATATTATATTCTACTGTGTCCAGTCATATTATATTCTACTGTGTCCAAATATTATATTCTACTGTATCCAGTCATATTATATTCTACTGTATCCAATCATATTATATTCTACTGTGTCCAATCATATTATATTCTACTGTGTCCAGTCATATTATATTCTACTGTATCCAATCATATTATATTCTACTGTGTCCAAATATTATATTCTACTGTGTCCAGTCATATTATATTCTACTGTATCCAATCATATTATATTCTACTGTGTCCAATCATATTATATTCTACTGTGTCCAATCATATTATATTCTACTGTGTCCAGTCATATTATATTCTACTGTGTCCAGTCATATTATATTCTACTGTATCCAATCATATTATATTCTACTGTGTCCAAATATTATATTCTACTGTGTCCAATCATATTATATTCTACTGTGTCCAATCATATTATATTCTACTGTGTCCAAATATTATATTATACTGTGTCCAAATATTATATTCTACTGTGTCCAATCATATTATATTCTACTGTGTCCAAATATTATATTATACTGTGTCCAATCATATTATATTCTACTGTGTCCAGTCATATTATATTCTACTGTATCCAGTCATATTATATTCTACTGTGTCCAATCATATTATATTCTACTGTGTCCAATCATATTATATTCTACTGTATCCAATCATATTATATTCTACTGTGTCCAAATATTATATTATACTGTGTCCAAATATTATATTCTACTGTGTCCAATCATATTATATTCTACTGTGTCCAAATATTATATTATACTGTGTCCAATCATATTATATTCTACTGTGTCCAGTCATATTATATTCTACTGTATCCAGTCATATTATATTCTACTGTGTCCAATCATATTATATTCTACTGTGTCCAATCATATTATATTCTACTGTATCCAATCATATTATATTCTACTGTGTCCAGTCATATTATATTCTACTGTGTCCAAATATTATATTCTACTGTGTCCAATCATATTATATTCTACTGTAACCAAATATTATATTCTACTGTATCAAATCATATTATATTCTACTGTGTCCAGTCATATTCTATTCTACTGTATCCAATCATATTATATTCTACTGTATCCAATCATATTATATTCTACTGTGTCCAATCATATTATATTCTACTGTGTCCAGTCATATTATATTCTACTGTGTCCAGTCATATTATATTCTACTGTGTCCAGTCATATTATATTCTACTGTATCCAATCATATTATATTCTACTGTGTCCAGTCATATTATATTCTACTGTGTCCAGTCATATTATATTCTACTGTGTCCAAATATTATATTCTACTGTATCCAATCATATTATATTCGACTGTGTCCAATCATATTATATTCTACTGTGTCCAGTCATATTCTATTCTACTGTATCCAATCATATTATATTCTACTGTATCCAATCATATTATATTCTACTGTGTCCAATCATATTATATTCTACTGTGTCCAGTCATATTATATTCTACTGTGTCCAGTCATATTATATTCTACTGTATCCAATCATATTATATTCTACTGTGTCCAGTCATATTATATTCTACTGTGTCCAGTCATATTATATTCTACTGTGTCCAAATATTATATTCTACTGTATCCAATCATATTATATTCTACTGTATCCAATCATATTATATTCTACTGTGTCCAATCATATTATATTCTACTGTGTCCAGTCATATTCTATTCTACTGTATCCAATCATATTATATTCTACTGTATCCAATCATATTATATTCTACTGTGTCCAATCATATTATATTCTACTGTGTCCAGTCATATTCTATTCTACTGTGTCCAGTCATATTATATTCTACTGTGTCCAGTTATATTATATTCTACTGTGTCCAGTCATATTATATTCTACTGTGTCCAGTCATATTATATTCTACTGTGTCCAATCATATTATATTCTACTGTGTCCAATCATATTATATTCTACTGTGTCCAGTCATATTATATTCTACTGTATCCAATCATATTATATTCTACTGTATCCAATCATATTATATTCTACTGTGTCCAATCATATTATATTCTACTGTGTCCAGTCATATTATATTCTACTGTGTCCAGTCATATTATATTCCACTGTATCCAATCATATTATATTCTACTGTGTCCAGTCATATTATATTCTACTGTGTCCAGTCATATTATATTCTACTGTGTCCAAATATTATATTCTACTGTATCCAATCATATTATATTCTACTGTATCCAATCATATTATATTCTACTGTGTCCAATCATATTATATTCTATTGTGTCCAGTCATATTCTATTCTACTGTATCCAATCATATTATATTCTACTGTATCCAATCATATTATATTCTACTGTGTCCAATCATATTATATTCTACTGTGTCCAGTCATATTATATTCTACTGTGTCCAGTCATATTATATTCTACTGTGTCCAGTTATATTATATTCTACTGTGTCCAGTCATATTATATTCTACTGTGTCCAGTCATATTATATTCTACTGTGTCCAATCATATTATATTCTACTGTGTCCAGTCATATTATATTCTACTGTATCCAATCATATTATATTCTACTGTGTCCAGTCATATTATATTCTACTGTGTCCAGTCATATTATATTCTACTGTATCCAATCATATTATATTCTACTGTGTCCAAATATTATATTCTACTGTGTCCAATCATATTATATTCTACTGTGTCCAATCATATTATATTCTACTGTGTCCAAATATTATATTATACTGTGTCCAAATATTATATTCTACTGTGTCCAATCATATTATATTCTACTGTGTCCAAATATTATATTATACTGTGTCCAATCATATTATATTCTACTGTGTCCAGTCATATTATATTCTACTGTATCCAGTCATATTATATTCTACTGTGTCCAATCATATTATATTCTACTGTGTCCAATCATATTATATTCTACTGTATCCAATCATATTATATTCTACTGTGTCCAGTCATATTATATTCTACTGTGTCCAAATATTATATTCTACTGTGTCCAATCATATTATATTCTACTGTGTCCAAATAGTATATTCTACTGTATCCAATCATATTATATTCTACTGTATCCAATCATATTATATTCTACTGTGTCCAATCATATTATATTCTACTGTGTCCAGTCATATTCTATTCTACTGTATCCAATCATATTATATTCTACTGTATCCAATCATATTATATTATACTGTGTCCAATCATATTATATTCTACTGTGTCCAGTCATATTATATTCTACTGTGTCCAGTCATATTATATTCTACTGTATCCAATCATATTATATTCTACTGTGTCCAGTCATATTATATTCTACAGTGTCCAGTCATATTATATTCTACTGTGTCCAAATATTATATTCTACTGTATCCAATCATATTATATTCTACTGTATCCAATCATATTATATTCTACTGTGTCCAATCATATTATATTCTACTGTGTCCAGTCATATTCTATTCTACTGTATCCAATCATATTATATTCTACTGTATCCAATCATATTATATTCTACTGTGTCCAATCATATTCTATTCTACTGTGTCCAGTCATATTATATTCTACTGTGTCCAATCATATTATATTATACTGTATCCAATCATATTATATTCTACTGTGTCCAAATATTATATTCTACTGTGTCCAAATATTATATTCTACTTTGTCTAAATATTATATTCTACTGTGTCCAATCATATTATATTCTACTGTGTCCAATCATATTATATTCTACTGTATCCAATCATATTCTATTCTACTGTATCCAATCATATTATATTCTACTGTGTCCAATCATATTCTATTCTACTGTGTCCAGTCATATTCTATTCTACTGTATCCAATCATATTATATTCTACTGTATCCAATCATATTATATTCGACTGTGTCCAATCATATTATATTCTACTGTGTCCAGTCATATTCTATTCTACTGTATCCAATCATATTATATTCTACTGTATCCAATCATATTATATTCTACTGTGTCCAATCATATTATATTCTACTGTGTCCAGTCATATTATATTCTACTGTGTCCAGTCATATTATATTCTACTGTGTCCAGTTATATTATATTCTACTGTGTCCAGTCATATTATATTCTACTGTGTCCAGTCATATTATATTCTACTGTGTCCAATCATATTATATTCTACTGTGTCCAGTCATATTATATTCTACTGTATCCAATCATATTATATTCTACTGTGTCCAGTCATATTATATTCTACTGTGTCCAGTCATATTATATTCTACTGTATCCAATCATATTATATTCTACTGTGTCCAAATATTATATTCTACTGTGTCCAATCATATTTTATTCTACTGTGTCCAATCATATTATATTCTACTGTGTCCAAATATTATATTATACTGTGTCCAAATATTATATTCTACTGTGTCCAATCATATTATATTCTACTGTGTCCAAATATTATATTATACTGTGTCCAATCATATTATATTCTACTGTGTCCAGTCATATTATATTCTACTGTATCCAGTCATATTATATTCTACTGTGTCCAATCATATTATATTCTACTGTGTCCAATCATATTATATTCTACTGTATCCAATCACATTATATTCTACTGTGTCCAGTCATATTATATTCTACTGTGTCCAAATATTATATTCTACTGTGTCCAATCATATTATATTCTACTGTGTCCAAATAGTATATTCTACTGTATCCAATCATATTATATTCTACTGTATCCAATCATATTATATTCTACTGTGTCCAATCATATTATATTCTACTGTGTCCAGTCATATTCTATTCTACTGTATCCAATCATATTATATTCTACTGTATCCAATCATATTATATTCTACTGTGTCCAATCATATTATATTCTACTGTGTCCAGTCATATTATATTCTACTGTGTCCAGTCATATTATATTCTACTGTATCCAATCCTATTATATTCTACTGTGTCCAGTCATATTATATTCTACTGTGTCCAGTCATATTATATTCTACTGTGTCCAAATATTATATTCTACTGTATCCAATCATATTATATTCTACTGTATCCAATCATATTATATTCTACTGTGTCCAATCATATTATATTCTACTGTGTCCAGTCATATTCTATTCTACTGTATCCAATCATATTATATTCTACTCTATCCAATCATATTATATTCTACTGTGTCCAATCATATTATATTCTACTGTGTCCAGTAATATTATATTCTACTGTGTCCAATCATATTATATTCTACTGTATCCAGTCATATTATATTCTACTGTGTCCAGTTATATTATATTCTACTGTGTCCAGTCATATTATATTCTACTGTGTCCAGTCATATTATATTCTACTGTGTCCAATCATATTATATTATACTGTATCCAATCATATTATATTCTACTGTGTCCAAATATTATATTCTACTGTGTCCAAATATTATATTCTACTTTGTCCAAATATTATATTCTACTGTGTCCAATCATATTATATTCTACTGTGTCCAATCATATTATATTCTACTGTATCCAATCATATTCTATTCTACTGTATCCAATCATATTATATTCTACTGTGCCCAATCATATTATATTCTACTGTATCCAATCACATTATATTCTACTGTGTCCAAATATTATATTCTACTGTGTCCAATCATATTATATTCTACTGTGTCCAGTCATATTATATTCTACTGTGTCCAAATATTATATTCTACTGTGTCCAATCATATTATATTCTACTGTGTCCAGTCATATTATATTCTACTGTGTCCAAATATTATATTCTACTGTGTCCAATCATATTATATTCTACTGTATCCAATCATATTATATTCTACTGTATCCAATCATATTATATTCTACTGTGTCCAATCATATTATATTCTACTGTGTCCAGTCATATTCTATTCTACTGTATCCAATCATATTATATTCTACTGTATCCAATCATATTATATTCTACTGTGTCCAATCATATTATATTCTACTGTGTCCAGTCATATTATATTCTACTGTGTCCAGTCATATTATATTCTACTGTATCCAATCATATTATATTCTACTGTGTCCAGTCATATTATATTCTACTGTGTCCAGTCATATTATATTCTACTGTATCCAATCATATTATATTCTACTGTGTCCAAATATTATATTCTACTGTGTCCAATCATATTATATTCTACTGTGTCCAATCATATTATATTCTACTGTGTCCAAATATTATATTATACTGTGTCCAAATATTATATTCTACTGTGTCCAATCATATTATATTATACTGTGTCCAGTCATATTATATTCTACTGTATCCAATCATATTATATTCTACTGTGTCCAATCATATTATATTCTACTGTGTCCAGTCATATTATATTCTACTGTGTCCAATCATATTATATTCTACTGTATCCAGTCATATTATATTCTACTGTGTCCAGTCATATTATATTCTACTGTGTCCAAATATTATATTCTACTGTGTCCAATCATATTATATTCTACTGTATCCAATCATATTATATTCTACTGTATCCAATCATATTATATTATACTGTGTCCAATCATATTATATTCTACTGTGTCCAGTCATATTCTATTCTACTGTATCCAATCATATTATATTCTACTGTATCCAATCATATTATATTCTACTGTGTCCAATCATATTATATTCTACTGTGTCCAGTCATATTATATTCTACTGTGTCCAGTCATATTATATTCTACTGTATCCAATCATATTATATTCTACTGTGTCCAGTCATATTATATTCTACTGTGTCCAGTCATATTATATTCTACTGTATCCAATCATATTATATTCTACTGTGTCCAAATATTATATTCTACTGTGTCCAATCATATTATATTCTACTGTGTCCAATCATATTATATTCTACTGTCCAAATATTATATTATACTGTGTCCAAATATTATATTCTACTGTGTCCAATCATATTATATTATACTGTGTCCAGTCATATTATATTCTACTGTATCCAATCATATTATATTCTACTGTGTCCAATCATATTATATTCTACTGTGTCCAGTCATATTATATTCTACTGTGTCCAATCATATTATATTCTACTGTATCCAGTCATATTATATTCTACTGTGTCCAGTTATATTATATTCTACTGTGTCCAGTCATATTATATTCTACTGTGTCCAGTCATATTATATTCTACTGTGTCCAATCATATTATATTATACTGTATCCAATCATATTATATTCTACTGTGTCCAAATATTATATTCTACTGTGTCCAAATATTATATTCTACTTTGTCCAAATATTATATTCTACTGTGTCCAATCACATTATATTCTACTGTGTCCAATCATATTATATTCTACTGTATCCAATCATATTCTATTCTACTGTATCCAATCATATTATATTCTACTGTGCCCAATCATATTCTATTCTACTGTATCCAATCACATTATATTCTACTGTGTCCAAATATTATATTCTACTGTGTCCAATCATATTATATTCTACTGTGTCCAATCACATTATATTCTACTGTGTCCAGATATTATATTCTACTGTGTCCAGTCATATTATATTCTACTGTGTCCAAATATTATATTCTACTGTATCCAGTCATATTATATTCTACTGTATCCAATCATATTATATTCTACTGTGTCCAATCATATTATATTCTACTGTGTCCAGTCATATTATATTCTACTGTATCCAATCATATTATATTCTACTGTGTCCAAATATTATATTCTACTGTGTCCAGTCATATTATATTCTACTGTATCCAATCATATTATATTCTACTGTGTCCAATCATATTATATTCTACTGTGTCCAATCATATTATATTCTACTGTGTCCAGTCATATTATATTCTACTGTGTCCAGTCATATTATATTCTTCTGTATCCAATCATATTATATTCTACTGTGTCCAAATATTATATTCTACTGTGTCCAATCATATTATATTCTACTGTGTCCAATCATATTATATTCTACTGTGTCCAAATATTATATTATACTGTGTCCAAATATTATATTCTACTGTGTCCAATCATATTATATTCTACTGTGTCCAAATATTATATTATACTGTGTCCAATCATATTATATTCTACTGTGTCCAGTCATATTATATTCTAATGTATCCAGTCATATTATATTCTACTGTGTCCAATCATATTATATTCTACTGTGTCCAATCATATTATATTCTACTGTATCCAATCATATTATATTCTACTGTGTCCAGTCATATTATATTCTACTGTGTCCAAATATTATATTCTACTGTGTCCAATCATATTATATTCTACTGTAACCAAATATTATATTCTACTGTATCCAATCATATTATATTCTACTGTGTCCAGTCATATTCTATTCTACTGTATCCAATCATATTATATTCTACTGTGTCCAATCATATTATATTCTACTGTGTCCAGTCATATTATATTCTACTGTGTCCAGTCATATTATATTCTACTGTATCCAATCATATTATATTCTACTGTGTCCAGTCATATTATATTCTACTGTGTCCAGTCATATTATATTCTACTGTGTCCAAATATTATATTCTACTGTATCCAATCATATTATATTCGACTGTGTCCAATCATATTATATTCTACTGTGTCCAGTCATATTCTATTCTACTGTATCCAATCATATTATATTCTACTGTATCCAATCATATTATATTCTACTGTGTCCAATCATATTATATTGTACTGTGTCCAGTCATATTATATTCTACTGTGTCCAGTCATATTATATTCTACTGTATCCAATCATATTATATTCTACTGTGTCCAAATATTATATTCTACTGTGTCCAAATATTATATTATACTGTGTCCAAATATTATATTCTACTGTGTCCAGTCATATTATATTCTACTGTGTCCAATCATATTATATTATACTGTATCCAATCATATTATATTCTACTGTGTCCAAATATTATATTCTACTGTGTCCAAATATTATATTCTACTTTGTCCAAATATTATATTCTACTGTGTCCAATCACATTATATTCTACTGTGTCCAATCATATTATATTCTACTGTATCCAATCATATTCTATTCTACTGTATCCAATCATATTATATTCTACTGTGCCCAATCATATTCTATTCTACTGTATCCAATTACATTATATTCTACTGTGTCCAAATATTATATTCTACTGTGTCCAATCATATTATATTCTACTGTGTCCAATCACATTATATTCTACTGTGTCCAGATATTATATTCTACTGTGTCCAGTCATATTATATTCTACTGTGTCCAAATATTATATTCTACTGTATCCAGTCATATTATATTCTACTGTATCCAATCATATTATATTCTACTGTGTCCAATCATATTATATTCTACTGTGTCCAGTCATATTATATTCTACTGTATCCAATCATATTATATTCTACTGTGTCCAAATATTATATTCTACTGTGTCCAGTCATATTATATTCTACTGTATCCAATCATATTATATTCTACTGTGTCCAATCATATTATATTCTACTGTGTCCAATCATATTATATTCTACTGTGTCCAGTCATATTATATTCTACTGTGTCCAGTCATATTATATTCTACTGTATCCAATCATATTATATTCTACTGTGTCCAAATATTATATTCTACTGTGTCCATCATATTATATTCTACTGTGTCCAATCATATTATATTCTACTGTGTCCAAATATTATATTATACTGTGTCCAAATATTATATTCTACTGTGTCCAATCATATTATATTCTACTGTGTCCAAATATTATATTCTACTGTGTCCAATCATATTATATTCTACTGTGTCCAGTCATATTATATTCTACTGTATCCAGTCATATTATATTCTACTGTGTCCAATCATATTATATTCTACTGTGTCCAATCATATTATATTCTACTGTATCCAATCATATTATATTCTACTGTGTCCAGTCATATTATATTCTAATGTGTCCAAATATTATATTCTACTGTGTCCAATCATATTATATTCTACTGTAACCAAATATTATATTCTACTGTTTCCAATCATATTCTATTCTACTGTGTCCAGTCATATTCTATTCTACTGTATCCAATCATATTATATTCTACTGTATCCAATCATATTATATTCTACTGTGTCCAATCATATTATATTCTACTGTGTCCAGTCATATTATATTCTACTGTGTCCAGTCATATTATATTCTACTGTATCCAATCATATTATATTCTACTGTGTCCAGTCATATTATATTCTACTGTGTCCAGTCATATTATATTCTACTGTGTCCAAATATTATATTCTACTGTATCCAATCATATTATATTCGACTGTGTCCAATCATATTATATTCTACTGTGTCCAGTCATATTCTATTCTACTGTATCCAATCATATTATATTCTACTGTATCCAATCATATTATATTCTACTGTGTCCAATCATATTACATTCTACTGTGTCCAGTCATATTATATTCTACTGTGTCCAGTCATAGTATATTCCACTGTATCCAATCATATTATATTCTACTGTGTCCAGTCATATTATATTATACTGTGTCCAGTCATATTATATTCTACTGTGTCCAAATATTATATTCTACTGTATCCAATCATATTATATTCTACTGTATCCAATCATATTATATTCTACTGTGTCCAATCATATTATATTCTACTGTGTCCAGTCATATTCTATTCTACTGTATCCAATCATATTATATTCTACTGTATCCAATCATATTATATTCTACTGTATCCAATCATATTATATTCTACTGTGTCCAGTCATATTATATTCTACTGTGTCCAGTCATATTATATTCTACTGTGTCCAGTTATATTATATTCTACTGTGTCCAGTCATATTATATTCTACTGTGTCCAGTCATATTATATTCTACTGTGTCCAATCATATTATATTCTACTGTGTCCAGTCATATTATATTCTACTGTGTCCAATCATATTATATTCTACTGTGTCCAATCATATTATATTCTACTGTGTCCAGTCATATTCTATTCTACTGTATCCAATCATATTATATTCTACTGTATCCAATCATATTATATTCTACTGTATCCAATCATATTATATTCTACTGTGTCCAGTCATATTATATTCTACTGTGTCCAGTCATATTATATTCTACTGTGTCCAGTTATATTATATTCTACTGTGTCCAGTCATATTATATTCTACTGTGTCCAGTCATATTATATTCTACTGTGTCCAATCATATTATATTCTACTGTGTCCAGTCATATTATATTCTACTGTATCCAATCATATTATATTCTACTGTGTCCAGTCATATTATATTCTACTGTGTCCAGTCATATTATATTCTACTGTATCCAATCATATTATATTCTACTGTGTCCAAATATTATATTCTACTGTGTCCAATCATATTATATTCTACTGTGTCCAATCATATTATATTCTACTGTGTCCAAATATTATATTATACTGTGTCCAAATATTATATTCTACTGTGTCCAATCATATTATATTCTACTGTGTCCAAATATTATATTATACTGTGTCCAATCATATTATATTCTACTGTGTCCAGTCATATTATATTCTACTGTATCCAGTCATATTATATTCTACTGTGTCCAATCATATTATATTCTACTGTGTCCAATCATATTATATTCTACTGTATCCAATCATATTATATTCTACTGTGTCCAGTCATATTATATTCTACTGTGTCCAAATATTATATTCTACTGTGTCCAATCATATTATATTCTACTGTGTCCAAATAGTATATTCTACTGTATCCAATCATATTATATTCTACTGTATCCAATCATATTATATTCTACTGTGTCCAATCATATTATATTCTACTGTGTCCAGTCATATTCTATTCTACTGTATCCAATCATATTATATTCTACTGTATCCAATCATATTATATTCGACTGTGTCCAATCATATTCTATTCTACTGTGTCCAGTCATATTCTATTCTACTGTATCCAATCATATTCTATTCTACTGTATCCAATCATATTATATTCTACTGTGTCCAATCATATTATATTCTACTGTGTCCAGTCATATTATATTCTACTGTGTCCAGTCATATTATATTCCACTGTATCCAATCATATTATATTCTACTGTGTCCAGTCATATTATATTCTACTGTGTCCAGTCATATTATATTCTACTGTGTCCAAATATTATATTCTACTGTATCCAATCATATTATATTCTACTGTATCCAATCATATTATATTCTACTGTGCCCAATCATATTATATTCTACTGTGTCCAGTCATATTCTATTCTACTGTATCCAATCATATTATATTCTACTGTATCCAATCATATTATATTCTACTGTGTCCAATCATATTATATTCTACTGTGTCCAGTCATATTATATTCTACTGTGTCCAGTCATATTATATTCTACTGTGTCCAGTTATATTATATTCTACTGTGTCCAGTCATATTATATTCTACTGTGTCCAGTCATATTATATTCTACTGTGTCCAATCATATTATATTCTACTGTGTCCAGTCATATTATATTCTACTGTATCCAATCATATTATATTCTACTGTGTCCAGTCATATTATATTCTACTGTGTCCAGTCATATTATATTCTACTGTATCCAATCATATTATATTCTACTGTGTCCAAATATTATATTCTACTATGTCCAATCATATTATATTCTACTGTGTCCAATCATATTATATTCTACTGTGTCCAAATATTATATTATACTGTGTCCAAATATTATATTCTACTGTGTCCAATCATATTATATTCTACTGTGTCCAAATAGTATATTCTACTGTATCCAATCATATTATATTCTACTGTATCCAATCATATTATATTCTACTGTGTCCAATCATATTATATTCTACTGTGTCCAGTCATATTCTATTCTACTGTATCCAATCATATTATATTCTACTGTATCCAATCATATTATATTCGACTGTGTCCAATCATATTATATTCTACTGTGTCCAGTCATATTCTATTCTACTGTATCCAATCATATTATATTCTACTGTATCCAATCATATTATATTCTACTGTGTCCAATCATATTATATTCTACTGTGTCCAGTCATATTATATTCTACTGTGTCCAGTCATATTATATTCCACTGTATCCAATCATATTATATTCTACTGTGTCCAAATATTATATTATACTGTGTCCAAATATTATATTCTACTGTGTCCAATCATATTATATTCTACTGTGTCCAAATAGTATATTCTACTGTATCCAATCATATTATATTCTACTGTATCCAATCATATTATATTCTACTGTGTCCAATCATATTATATTCTACTGTGTCCAGTCATATTCTATTCTACTGTATCCAATCATATTATATTCTACTGTATCCAATCATATTATATTCGACTGTGTCCAATCATATTATATTCTACTGTGTCCAGTCATATTCTATTCTACTGTATCCAATCATATTATATTCTACTGTATCCAATCATATTATATTCTACTGTGTCCAATCATATTATATTCTACTGTGTCCAGTCATATTATATTCTACTGTGTCCAGTCATATTATATTCCACTGTATCCAATCATATTATATTCTACTGTGTCCAGTCATATTATATTCTACTGTGTCCAGTCATATTATATTCTACTGTGTCCAAATATTATATTCTACTGTATCCAATCATATTATATTCTACTGTATCCAATCATATTATATTCTACTGTGCCCAATCATATTATATTCTACTGTGTCCAGTCATATTCTATTCTACTGTATCCAATCATATTATATTCTACTGTATCCAATCATATTATATTCTACTGTGTCCAATCATATTATATTCTACTGTGTCCAGTCATATTATATTCTACTGTGTCCAGTCATATTATATTCTACTGTGTCCAGTTATATTATATTCTACTGTTTCCAGTCATATTATATTCTACTGTGTCCAGTCATATTATATTCTACTGTGTCCAATCATATTATATTCTACTGTGTCCAGTCATATTATATTCTACTGTATCCAATCATATTATATTCTACTGTGTCCAGTCATATTATATTCTACTGTGTCCAGTCATATTATATTCTACTGTATCCAATCATATTATATTCTACTGTGTCCAAATATTATATTCTACTGTGTCCAATCATATTATATTCTACTGTGTCCAATCATATTATATTCTACTGTGTCCAAATATTATATTATACTGTGTCCAAATATTATATTCTACTGTGTCCAATCATATTATATTCTACTGTGTCCAAATATTATATTATACTGTGTCCAATCATATTATATTCTACTGTGTCCAGTCATATTATATTCTACTGTATCCAGTCATATTATATTCTACTGTGTCCAATCATATTATATTCTACTGTGTCCAATCATATTATATTCTACTGTATCCAATCATATTATATTCTACTGTGTCCAGTCATATTATATTCTACTGTGTCCAAATATTATATTCTACTGTGTCCAATCATATTATATTCTACTGTGTCCAAATAGTATATTCTACTGTATCCAATCATATTATATTCTACTGTATCCAATCATATTATATTCTACTGTGTCCAATCATATTATATTCTACTGTGTCCAGTCATATTCTATTCTACTGTATCCAATCATATTATATTCTACTGTATCCAATCATATTATATTATACTGTGTCCAATCATATTATATTCTACTGTGTCCAGTCATATTATATTCTACTGTGTCCAGTCATATTATATTCTACTGTATCCAATCATATTATATTCTACTGTGTCCAGTCATATTATATTCTACTGTGTCCAGTCATATTATATTCTACTGTGTCCAAATATTATATTCTACTGTATCCAATCATATTATATTCTACTGTATCCAATCATATTATATTCTACTGTGTCCAATCATATTATATTCTACTGTGTCCAGTCATATTCTATTCTACTGTATCCAATCATATTATATTCTACTGTATCCAATCATATTATATTCTACTGTGTCCAATCATATTCTATTCTACTGTGTCCAGTCATATTATATTCTACTGTGTCCAATCATATTATATTATACTGTATCCAATCATATTATATTCTACTGTGTCCAAATATTATATTCTACTGTGTCCAAATATTATATTCTACTTTGTCTAAATATTATATTCTACTGTGTCCAATCATATTATATTCTACTGTATCCAATCATATTCTATTCTACTGTATCCAATCATATTATATTCTACTGTGTCCAATCATATTATATTCTACTGTGTCCAGTCATATTCTATTCTACTGTATCCAATCATATTATATTCTACTGTATCCAATCATATTATATTCGACTGTGTCCAATCATATTATATTCTACTGTGTCCAGTCATATTCTATTCTACTGTGTCCAAATATTATATTATACTGTGTCCAAATATTATATTCTACTGTGTCCAATCATATTATATTCTACTGTGTCCAAATATTATATTATACTGTGTCCAATCATATTATATTCTACTGTGTCCAGTCATATTATATTCTACTGTATCCAGTCATATTATATTCTACTGTGTCCAATCATATTATATTCTACTGTGTCCAATCATATTATATTCTACTGTATCCAATCATATTATATTCTACTGTGTCCAGTCATATTATATTCTACTGTGTCCAAATATTATATTCTACTGTGTCCAATCATATTATATTCTACTGTGTCCAAATAGTATATTCTACTGTATCCAATCATATTATATTCTACTGTATCCAATCATATTATATTCTACTGTGTCCAATCATATTATATTCTACTGTGTCCAGTCATATTCTATTCTACTGTATCCAATCATATTATATTCTACTGTATCCAATCATATTATATTATACTGTGTCCAATCATATTATATTCTACTGTGTCCAGTCATATTATATTCTACTGTGTCCAGTCATATTATATTCTACTGTATCCAATCATATTATATTCTACTGTGTCCAGTCATATTATATTCTACTGTGTCCAGTCATATTATATTCTACTGTGTCCAAATATTATATTCTACTGTATCCAATCATATTATATTCTACTGTATCCAATCATATTCTATTCTACTGTATCCAATCATATTATATTCTACTGTATCCAATCATATTATATTCTACTGTGTCCAATCATATTCTATTCTACTGTGTCCAGTCATATTATATTCTACTGTGTCCAATCATATTATATTATACTGTATCCAATCATATTATATTCTACTGTGTCCAAATATTATATTCTACTGTGTCCAAATATTATATTCTACTTTGTCTAAATATTATATTCTACTGTGTCCAATCATATTATATTCTACTGTGTCCAATCATATTATATTCTACTGTATCCAATCATATTCTATTCTACTGTATCCAATCATATTATATTCTACTGTGTCCAATCATATTCTATTCTACTGTGTCCAGTCATATTCTATTCTACTGTATCCAATCATATTATATTCTACTGTATCCAATCATATTATATTCGACTGTGTCCAATCATATTATATTCTACTGTGTCCAGTCATATTCTATTCTACTGTATCCAATCATATTATATTCTACTGTATCCAATCATATTATATTCTACTGTGTCCAATCATATTATATTCTACTGTGTCCAGTCATATTATATTCTACTGTGTCCAGTCATAGTATATTCCACTGTATCCAATCATATTATATTCTACTGTGTCCAGTCATATTATATTCTACTGTGTCCAGTCATATTATATTCTACTGTGTCCAAATATTATATTCTACTGTATCCAATCATATTATATTCTACTGTATCCAATCATATTATATTCTACTGTGTCCAGTCATATTCTATTCTACTGTATCCAATCATATTATATTCTACTGTATCCAATCATATTATATTCTACTGTGTCCAATCATATTATATTCTACTGTGTCCAGTCATATTATATTCTACTGTGTCCAGTCATATTATATTCTACTGTATCCAATCATATTATATTCTACTGTGTCCAGTCATATTATATTCTACTGTGTCCAGTCATATTATATTCTACTGTGTCCAAATATTATATTCTACTGTATCCAATCATATTATATTCGACTGTGTCCAATCATATTCTATTCTACTGTGTCCAGTCATATTCTATTCTACTGTATCCAATCATATTATATTCTACTGTATCCAATCATATTATATTCTACTGTGTCCAATCATATTATATTCTACTGTGTCCAGTCATATTATATTCTACTGTGTCCAGTCATATTATATTCTACTGTATCCAATCATATTATATTCTACTGTGTCCAGTCATATTATATTCAACTGTGTCCAGTCATATTATATTCTACTGTGTCCAAATATTATATTCTACTGTATCCAATCATATTATATTCTACTGTATCCAATCATATTATATTCTACTGTGTCCAATCATATTATATTCTACTGTGTCCAGTCATATTCTATTCTACTGTATCCAATCATATTATATTCTACTGTATCCAATCATATTATATTCTACTGTATCCAATCATATTATATTCTACTGTGTCCAATCATATTATATTCTACTGTGTCCAGTCATATTCTATTCTACTGTATCCAATCATATTATATTCTACTGTGTCCAATCATATTCTATTCTACTGTGTGACATCTCCTTAGCAAATGATCTCAACTCCTTCTATGCGAGGTTTGAGGCTGTGAATAACAACACCAGCCTACAAACCACGGCAATGGGGGGGGGGGGGTCTGCTGATGGAGACTCAGTGTTCAGGGTAACAGAGCATGAGGTGAGACGGATCTTTAAAAAAGTGGATATCAGGAAGGCAGCAGGACCGGACGGCATCCCCGGCCGCGTCCTAAAAGTCTGTGCCGACCAACTGGCCCCGGTATTCACTGACATCTTCAACCTGTCCTTGGAACAGGCCGTCATCCCCACCTGTCTGAAGAAGTCCACCATCATCCCTGTACCCAAAAAATCTACGCCCGCTTGCCTCAACGACTACCGCCCTGTAGCCCTCACCTCCATAGCCATGAAGTGCTTTGAGAAGCTAGTGAAGGGCTACATCTGTTCCTCCCTCCCAATCAACCTGGACCCTCTGCAATTTGCATATCGCCCCAACAGGTCCACGGAGGACGCCATAGCCCATGTGCTGCACACAGCAGCATCACATCTGGACAAGAGGAAGGGGAACTATGTGAGAATGCTGTTCATCGACTACAGCTCAGCATTCAATACCATAGTCCCCTCCAAACTCATAGCCAAGCTCAGGGACCTGGGCTTGAACTATGACCTGTGCCAGTGGGTCCTGGACTTCCTGACGGGCAGACCCCAGGTGGTAAGAGCCGGCAACTGCACCTCCTCATCCATCACGCTCAACATAGGGGCCCCCCAGGGCTGTGTTCTGAGCCCCCTCCTCTACTCCCTGTACACACATGACTGCGTAGCACAGCGGAACAACAACACCATCATCAAATTTGCTGATGACACAGTAGTGGTGGGCCTGATCTCTGCCAACGACGAAAGGGCCTACCTGGAAGAGGTAGAGAACCTGTCACAGTGGTGTCAGGAGAACTGCCTCTCCCTGAACGTCAGCAAAACAAAAGAGATGATTGTGGACTTCAGGAGGTCGGGGGTCAAGGACTACAGCCCCCTCAGCATCGACGGGGCACCAGTTGAGAGAGTGAACAGTTTCAAGTACCTCGGAGCCCACATATCCGAGGACTTGACATGGACCACACACATTGACAGTGTTGTGAAGAAGGCACGACAACGCCTCTACTTCCTCAGGCGCCTAAGGAAGTTCCAAGTCAGTCAGAAGATCCTTAGGAACTTCTACTCATGTACAATAGAGAGCATCCTGACCGGCAACATCACCTCCTGGTTTGGGAATAGCACTGCACAAGACCGTAGCAGACTACAAAGAGTGACACGTTCAGCCGAACGCACAATTAGAGGGGGGCTTCCCACCCTCCAGAACATTTACAACAAGCGGTGCAAGGGGAAGGCTAAGAGAATTATTAAGGACTCGAGCCACCCGAACAACTGCCTCTTTGAACTGCTGCCGTCAGGCAAGCGATACCGGAGTCTTATGGCGAGCACAGAAAGACTCAGAAGGAGCTTCTATCCCCAGGCCATCAGGCTGCTAAACGAACAATAATCGCTAAACGAACAATAATCACTATGCAACAACCATCAAATGCACACAGCACACACACCCACACGCACACACACACTCACTCAAACAAACAACACACTGCAGCACCCACTCTCCACACTTTAGATCACACAAACACACTTACACTTTATATTTATTGATAAAGGATTTGCACTACAACTCGTACACCTACTGTGAATTGAACCTAAACTGCACCTCGTCCATTTATGCCTTGCACTATATAGTATTGTATATTAGTACACTGCACAGTATTGTATATTGTATGGTAACTACGTCTACGAACATTGTACATATGTCTAAACTGAACACTGTGACCTCTTTTTTTTCTTCTAATTTTTACTATGTTTTTATTTCATACTTATCTTGTCATGCACAGTCTCTGGAGCGCAACAGTAAGAAGCATTTTGTACAAAAGTATTCTGTACTTCTGTATGACAACTATTAAAGAAACTTGAAACTTGTGTCCAGTCATATTATATTCTACTGTGTCCAGTCATATTATATTCTACTGTGTCCAATCATATTATATTATACTGTATCCAATCATATTATATTCTACTGTGTCCAAATATTATATTCTACTGTGTCCAAATATTATATTCTACTGTGTCCAAATATTATATTCTACTTTGTCTAAATATTATATTCTACTGTGTCCAATCATATTATATTCTACTGTGTCCAATCATATTATATTCTACTGTATCCAATCATATTCTATTCTACTGTATCCAATCATATTATATTCTACTGTGTCCAATCATATTCTATTCTACTGTGTCCAGTCATATTCTATTCTACTGTATCCAATCATATTATATTCTACTGTATCCAATCATATTATATTCGACTGTGTCCAATCATATTATATTCTACTGTGTCCAGTCATATTCTATTCTACTGTGTCCAAATATTATATTATACTGTGTCCAAATATTATATTCTACTGTGTCCAATCATATTATATTCTACTGTGTCCAAATATTATATTATACTGTGTCCAATCATATTATATTCTACTGTGTCCAGTCATATTATATTCTACTGTATCCAGTCATATTATATTCTACTGTGTCCAATCATATTATATTCTACTGTGTCCAATCATATTATATTCTACTGTATCCAATCATATTATATTCTACTGTGTCCAGTCATATTATATTCTACTGTGTCCAAATATTATATTCTACTGTGTCCAATCATATTATATTCTACTGTGTCCAAATAGTATATTCTACTGTATCCAATCATATTATATTCTACTGTATCCAATCATATTATATTCTACTGTGTCCAATCATATTATATTCTACTGTGTCCAGTCATATTCTATTCTACTGTATCCAATCATATTATATTCTACTGTATCCAATCATATTATATTATACTGTGTCCAATCATATTATATTCTACTGTGTCCAGTCATATTATATTCTACTGTGTCCAGTCATATTATATTCTACTGTATCCAATCATATTATATTCTACTGTGTCCAGTCATATTATATTCTACTGTGTCCAGTCATATTATATTCTACTGTGTCCAAATATTATATTCTACTGTATCCAATCATATTATATTCTACTGTATCCAATCATATTATATTCTACTGTGTCCAATCATATTATATTCTACTGTGTCCAGTCATATTCTATTCTACTGTATCCAATCATATTATATTCTACTGTATCCAATCATATTATATTCTACTGTATCCAATCATATTATATTCTACTGTGTCCAATCATATTATATTCTACTGTGTCCAGTCATATTCTATTCTACTGTATCCAATCATATTATATTCTACTGTGTCCAATCATATTCTATTCTACTGTGTCCAGTCATATTATATTCTACTGTGT
The DNA here is from genome assembly GCF_963971535.1 of Notolepis coatsorum. Taxonomy (NCBI): domain Eukaryota; kingdom Metazoa; phylum Chordata; class Actinopteri; order Aulopiformes; family Paralepididae; genus Notolepis; species Notolepis coatsorum. Next base: position 220,252 of record NW_028173224.1, on the reverse strand, counting down.
CCAGTCATATTATATTCTACTGTGTCCAATCATATTATATTATACTGTATCCAATCATATTATATTCTACTGTGTCCAAATATTATATTCTACTGTGTCCAAATATTATATTCTACTGTGTCCAAATATTATATTCTACTTTGTCTAAATATTATATTCTACTGTGTCCAATCATATTATATTCTACTGTGTCCAATCATATTATATTCTACTGTATCCAATCATATTCTATTCTACTGTATCCAATCATATTATATTCTACTGTGTCCAATCATATTCTATTCTACTGTGTCCAGTCATATTCTATTCTACTGTATCCAATCATATTATATTCTACTGTATCCAATCATATTATATTCGACTGTGTCCAATCATATTATATTCTACTGTGTCCAGTCATATTCTATTCTACTGTGTCCAAATATTATATTATACTGTGTCCAAATATTATATTCTACTGTGTCCAATCATATTATATTCTACTGTGTCCAAATATTATATTATACTGTGTCCAATCATATTATATTCTACTGTGTCCAGTCATATTATATTCTACTGTATCCAGTCATATTATATTCTACTGTGTCCAATCATATTATATTCTACTGTGTCCAATCATATTATATTCTACTGTATCCAATCATATTATATTCTACTGTGTCCAGTCATATTATATTCTACTGTGTCCAAATATTATATTCTACTGTGTCCAATCATATTATATTCTACTGTGTCCAAATAGTATATTCTACTGTATCCAATCATATTATATTCTACTGTATCCAATCATATTATATTCTACTGTGTCCAATCATATTATATTCTACTGTGTCCAGTCATATTCTATTCTACTGTATCCAATCATATTATATTCTACTGTATCCAATCATATTATATTATACTGTGTCCAATCATATTATATTCTACTGTGTCCAGTCATATTATATTCTACTGTGTCCAGTCATATTATATTCTACTGTATCCAATCATATTATATTCTACTGTGTCCAGTCATATTATATTCTACTGTGTCCAGTCATATTATATTCTACTGTGTCCAAATATTATATTCTACTGTATCCAATCATATTATATTCTACTGTATCCAATCATATTATATTCTACTGTGTCCAATCATATTATATTCTACTGTGTCCAGTCATATTCTATTCTACTGTATCCAATCATATTATATTCTACTGTATCCAATCATATTATATTCTACTGTGTCCAATCATATTCTATTCTACTGTGTCCAGTCATATTATATTCTACTGTGTCCAATCATATTATATTATACTGTATCCAATCATATTATATTCTACTGTGTCCAAATATTATATTCTACTGTGTCCAAATATTATATTCTACTTTGTCTAAATATTATATTCTACTGTGTCCAATCATATTATATTCTACTGTGTCCAATCATATTATATTCTACTGTATCCAATCATATTCTATTCTACTGTATCCAATCATATTATATTCTACTGTGTCCAATCATATTCTATTCTACTGTGTCCAGTCATATTCTATTCTACTGTATCCAATCATATTATATTCTACTGTATCCAATCATATTATATTCGACTGTGTCCAATCATATTATATTCTACTGTGTCCAGTCATATTCTATTCTACTGTATCCAATCATATTATATTCTACTGTATCCAATCATATTATATTCTACTGTGTCCAATCATATTATATTCTACTGTGTCCAGTCATATTATATTCTACTGTGTCCAGTCATATTATATTCCACTGTATCCAATCATATTATATTCTACTGTGTCCAGTCATATTATATTCTACTGTGTCCAGTCATATTATATTCTACTGTGTCCAAATATTATATTCTACTGTATCCAATCATATTATATTCTACTGTATCCAATCATATTATATTCTACTGTGTCCAGTCATATTCTATTCTACTGTATCCAATCATATTATATTCTACTGTATCCAATCATATTATATTCTACTGTGTCCAATCATATTATATTCTACTGTGTCCAGTCATATTATATTCTACTGTGTCCAGTCATATTATATTCTACTGTATCCAATCATATTATATTCTACTGTGTCCAGTCATATTATATTCTACTCTGTCCAGTCATATTATATTCTACTGTGTCCAAATATTATATTCTACTGTATCCAATCATATTATATTCGACTGTGTCCAATCATATTCTATTCTACTGTGTCCAGTCATATTCTATTCTACTGTATCCAATCATATTATATTCTACTGTATCCAATCATATTATATTCTACTGTGTCCAATCATATTATATTCTACTGTGTCCAGTCATATTATATTCTACTGTGTCCAGTCATATTATATTCTACTGTATCCAATCATATTATATTCTACTGTGTCCAGTCATATTATATTCTACTGTGTCCAGTCATATTATATTCTACTGTGTCCAAATATTATATTCTACTGTATCCAATCATATTATATTCTACTGTATCCAATCATATTATATTCTACTGTGTCCAGTCATATTCTATTCTACTGTATCCAATCATATTATATTCTACTGTATCCAATCATATTATATTCTACTGTGTCCAATCATATTATATTCTACTGTGTCCAGTCATATTATATTCTACTGTGTCCAGTCATATTATATTCTACTGTGTCCAGTTATATTATATTCTACTGTGTCCAGTCATATTATATTCTACTGTGTCCAGTCATATTATATTCTACTGTGTCCAATCATATTATATTCTACTGTGTCCAGTCATGATATATTCTACTGTATCAAATCATATTATATTCTACTGTGTCCAGTCATATTATATTCTACTGTGTCCAGTCATATTATATTCTACTGTATCCAATCATATTATATTCTACTGTGTCCAAATATTATATTCTACTGTGTCCAATCATATTTTATTCTACTGTGTCCAATCATATTATATTCTACTGTGTCCAAATATTATATTATACTGTGTCCAAATATTATATTCTACTGTGTCCAATCATATTATATTCTACTGTGTCCAAATATTATATTATACTGTGTCCAATCATATTATATTCTACTGTGTCCAGTCATATTATATTCTACTGTATCCAGTCATATTATATTCTACTGTGTCCAATCATATTATATTCTACTGTGTCCAATCATATTATATTCTACTGTATCCAATCATATTATATTCGACTGTGTCCAGTCATATTATATTCTACTGTGTCCAAATATTATATTCTACTGTGTCCAATCATATTATATTCTACTGTGTCCAAATAGTATATTCTACTGTATCCAATCATATTATATTCTACTGTATCCAATCATATTCTATTCTACTGTGTCCAATCATATTATATTCTACTGTGTCCAGTCATATTCTATTCTACTGTATCCAATCATATTATATTCTACTGTATCCAATCATATTATATTCTACTGTGTCCAATCATATTATATTCTACTGTGTCCAGTCATATTGTATTCTACTGTGTCCAGTCATATTATATTCTACTGTATCCAATCATATTATATTCTACTGTGTCCAGTCATATTATATTCTACTGTGTCCAGTCATATTATATTCTACTGTGTCCAGTCATATTATATTCTACTGTGTCCAAATATTATATTCTACTGTATCCAATCATATTATATTCTACTGTATCCAATCATATTATATTCTACTGTGTCCAATCATATTATATTCTACTGTGTCCAGTCATATTCTATTCTACTGTATCCAATCATATTATATTCTACTCTATCCAATCATATTATATTCTACTGTGTCCAATCATATTATATTCTACTGTGTCCAGTCATATTATATTCTACTGTGTCCAATCATATTATATTCTACTGTATCCAATCATATTATATTCTACTGTGTCCAAATATTATATTCTACTGTGTCCAAATATTATATTATACTGTGTCCAAATATTATATTCTACTGTGTCCAATCATATTATATTCTACTGTGTCCAAATATTATATTATACTGTGTCCAATCATATTATATTCTACTGTGTCCAGTCATATTATATTCTACTGTATCCAGTCATATTATATTCTACTGTGTCCAATCATATTATATTCTACTGTGTCCAATCATATTATATTCTACTGTATCCAATCATATTATATTCTACTGTGTCCAGTCATATTATATTCTACTGTGTCCAAATATTATATTCTACTGTGTCCAATCATATTATATTCTACTGTGTCCAAATAGTATATTCTACTGTATCCAATCATATTATATTCTACTGTATCCAATCATATTATATTCTACTGTGTCCAATCATATTATATTCTACTGTGTCCAGTCATATTCTATTCTACTGTATCCAATCATATTATATTCTACTGTATCCAATCATATTATATTCTACTGTGTCCAATCATATTATATTCTACTGTGTCCAGTCATATTATATTCTACTGTGTCCAGTCATATTATATTCTACTGTATCCAATCATATTATATTCTACTGTGTCCAGTCATATTATATTCTACTGTGTCCAGTCATATTATATTCTACGGTGTCCAAATATTATATTCTACTGTATCCAATCATATTATATTCTACTGTATCCAATCATATTATATTCTACTGTGTCCAATCATATTATATTCTACTGTGTCCAGTCATATTCTATTCTACTGTATCCAATCATATTATATTCTACTCTATCCAATCATATTATATTCTACTGTGTCCAATCATATTATATTCTACTGTGTCCAGTCATATTATATTCTACTGTGTCCAATCATATTATATTCTACTGTATCCAGTCATATTATATTCTACTGTGTCCAGTTATATTATATTCTACTGTGTCCAGTCATATTATATTCTACTGTGTCCAGTCATATTATATTCTACTGTGTCCAATCATATTATATTATACTGTATCCAATCATATTATATTCTACTGTGTCCAAATATTATATTCTACTGTGTCCAAATATTATATTCTACTTTGTCCAAATATTATATTCTACTGTATCCAATCATATTATATTCTACTGTGTCCAATCATATTATATTCTACTGTGTCCAGTCATATTCTATTCTACTGTATCCAATCATATTATATTCTACTGTATCCAATCATATTATATTCTACTGTGTCCAATCATATTATATTCTACTGTGTCCAGTCATATTATATTCTACTGTGTCCAATCATATTATATTCTACTGTATCCAGTCATATTATATTCTACTGTGTCCAGTTATATTATATTCTACTGTGTCCAGTCATATTATATTCTACTGTGTCCAGTCATATTATATTCTACTGTGTCCAATCATATTATATTATACTGTATCCAATCATATTATATTCTACTGTGTCCAAATATTATATTCTACTGTGTCCAAATATTATATTCTACTTTGTCCAAATATTATATTCTACTGTGTCCAATCATATTATATTCTACTGTGTCCAATCATATTATATTCTACTGTATCCAATCATATTCTATTATACTGTATCCAATCATATTATATTCTACTGTGCCCAATCATATTCTATTCTACTGTATCCAATCACATTATATTCTACTGTGTCCAAATATTATATTCTACTGTGTCCAATCATATTATATTCTACTGTGTCCAATCACATTATATTCTACTGTGTCCAGATATTATATTCTACTGTGTCCAGTCATATTATATTCTACTGTGTCCAAATATTATATTCTACTGTATCCAGTCATATTCTATTCTACTGTATCCAATCATATTATATTCTACTGTGTCCAGTCATATTATATTCTACTGTGTCCAAATATTATATTCTACTGTGTCCAATCATATTATATTCTACTGTGTCCAAATAGTATATTCTACTGTATCCAATCATATTATATTCTACTGTATCCAATCATATTATATTCTACTGTGTCCAATCATATTATATTCTACTGTGTCCAGTCATATTCTATTCTACTGTATCCAATCATATTATATTCTACTGTATCCAATCATATTATATTCTACTGTGTCCAATCATATTATATTCTACTGTGTCCAGTCATATTATATTCTACTGTGTCCAGTCATATTATATTCTACTGTATCCAATCATATTATATTCTACTGTGTCCAGTCATATTATATTCTACTGTGTCCAGTCATATTATATTATACGGTGTCCAAATATTATATTCTACTGTATCCAATCATATTATATTCTACTGTATCCAATCATATTATATTCTACTGTGTCCAATCATATTATATTCTACTGTGTCCAGTCATATTCTATTCTACTGTATCCAATCATATTATATTCTACTCTATCCAATCATATTATATTCTACTGTGTCCAATCATATTATATTCTACTGTGTCCAGTCATATTATATTCTACTGTGTCCAATCATATTATATTCTACTGTATCCAGTCATATTATATTCTACTGTGTCCAGTTATATTATATTCTACTGTGTCCAGTCATATTATATTCTACTGTGTCCAGTCATATTATATTCTACTGTGTCCAATCATATTATATTATACTGTATCCAATCATATTATATTCTACTGTGTCCAAATATTATATTCTACTGTGTCCAAATATTATATTCTACTTTGTCCAAATATTATATTCTACTGTGTCCAATCATATTATATTCTACTGTGTCCAATCATATTATATTCTACTGTATCCAATCATATTCTATTCTACTGTATCCAATCATATTATATTCTACTGTGCCCAATCATATTCTATTCTACTGTATCCAATCACATTATATTCTACTGTGTCCAAATATTATATTCTACTGTGTCCAATCATATTATATTCTACTGTGTCCAGTCATATTATATTCTACTGTGTCCAAATATTATATTCTACTGTGTCCAATCATATTATATTCTACTGTGTCCAAATAGTATATTCTACTGTATCCAATCATATTATATTCTACTGTATCCAATCATATTATATTCTACTGTGTCCAATCATATTATATTCTACTGTGTCCAGTCATATTCTATTCTACTGTATCCAATCATATTATATTCTACTGTATCCAATCATATTATATTCTACTGTGTCCAATCATATTATATTCTACTGTGTCCAGTCATATTATATTCTACTGTGTCCAGTCATATTATATTCTACTGTATCCAATCATATTATATTCTACTGTGTCCAGTCATATTATATTCTACTGTGTCCAGTCATATTATATTCTACTGTGTCCAAATATTATATTCTACTGTATCCAATCATATTATATTCTACTGTATCCAATCATATTATATTCTACTGTGTCCAATCATATTATATTCTACTGTGTCCAGTCATATTCTATTCTACTGTATCCAATCATATTATATTCTACTGTATCCAATCATATTATATTCTACTGTGTCCAATCATATTATATTCTACTGTGTCCAGTCATATTATATTCTACTGTGTCCAATCATATTATATTCTACTGTATCCAGTCATATTATATTCTACTGTGTCCAGTTATATTATATTCTACTGTGTCCAGTCATATTATATTCTACTGTGTCCAGTCATATTATATTCTACTGTGTCCAATCATATTATATTATACTGTATCCAATCATATTATATTCTACTGTGTCCAAATATTATATTCTACTGTGTCCAAATATTATATTCTACTTTGTCCAAATATTATATTCTACTGTGTCCAATCATATTATATTCTACTGTGTCCAATCATATTATATTCTACTGTATCCAATCATATTCTATTCTACTGTATCCAATCATATTATATTCTACTGTGCCCAATCATATTCTATTCTACTGTATCCAATCACATTATATTCTACTGTGTCCAAATATTATATTCTACTGTGTCCAATCATATTATATTCTACTGTGTCCAATCACATTATATTCTACTGTGTCCAGATATTATATTCTACTGTGTCCAGTCATATTATATTCTACTGTGTCCAAATATTATATTCTACTGTATCCAGTCATATTATATTCTACTGTATCCAATCATATTATATTCTACTGTGTCCAATCATATTATATTCTACTGTGTCCAGTCATATTATATTCTACTGTATCCAATCATATTATATTCTACTGTGTCCAAATATTATATTCTACTGTGTCCAGTCATATTATATTCTACTGTATCCAATCATATTATATTCTACTGTGTCCAATCATATTATATTCTACTGTGTCCAATCATATTATATTGTACTGTATCCAGTCATATTATATTCTACTGTGTCCAGTCATATTATATTCTACTGTATCCAATCATATTATATTCTACTGTGTCCAAATATTATATTCTACTGTGTCCAATCATATTATATTCTACTGTGTCCAATCATATTATATTCTACTGTGTCCAAATATTATATTATACTGTGTCCAAATATTATATTCTACTGTGTCCAATCATATTATATTCTACTGTGTCCAAATATTATATTATACTGTGTCCAATCATATTATATTATACTGTGTCCAGTCATATTATATTCTACTGTATCCAGTCATATTATATTCTACTGTGTCCAATCATATTATATTCTACTGTGTCCAATCATATTATATTCTACTGTATCCAATCATATTATATTCTACTGTGTCCAGTCATATTATATTCTACTGTATCCAATCATATTATATTCTACTGTGTCCAGTCATATTATATTCTACTGTGTCCAGTCATATTATATTCTACTGTGTCCAAATATTATATTCTACTGTATCCAATCATATTATATTCTACTGTATCCAATCATATTATATTCTACTGTGTCCAATCATATTATATTCTACTGTGTCCAGTCATATTATATTCTACTGTATCCAATCATATTATATTCTACTGTATCCAATCATATTATATTCTACTGTGTCCAATCATATTATATTCTACTGTGTCCAGTCATATTATATTCTACTGTGTCCAATCATATTATATTCTACTGTATCCAGTCATATTATATTCTACTGTGTCCAGTTATATTATATTCTACTGTGTCCAGTCATATTATATTCTACTGTGTCCAGTCATATTATATTCTACTGTGTCCAATCATATTATATTATACTGTATCCAATCATATTATATTCTACTGTGTCCAAATATTATATTCTACTGTGTCCAAATATTATATTCTACTTTGTCCAAATATTATATTCTACTGTGTCCAATCACATTATATTCTACTGTGTCCAATCATATTATATTCTACTGTATCCAATCATATTCTATTCTACTGTATCCAATCATATTATATTCTACTGTGCCCAATCATATTCTATTCTACTGTATCCAATCACATTATATTCTACTGTGTCCAAATATTATATTCTACTGTGTCCAATCATATTATATTCTACTGTGTCCAATCACATTATATTCTACTGTGTCCAGATATTATATTCTACTGTGTCCAGTCATATTATATTCTACTGTGTCCAAATATTATATTCTACTGTATCCAGTCATATTATATTCTACTGTATCCAATCATATTATATTCTACTGTGTCCAATCATATTATATTCTACTGTGTCCAGTCATATTATATTCTACTGTATCCAATCATATTATATTCTACTGTGTCCAAATATTATATTCTACTGTGTCCAGTCATAGTATATTCTACTGTATCCAATCATATTATATTCTACTGTGTCCAATCATATTATATTCTACTGTGTCCAATCATATTATATTCTACTGTGTCCAGTCATATTATATTCTACTGTGTCCAGTCATATTATATTCTACTGTATCCAATCATATTATATTCTACTGTGTCCAAATATTATATTCTACTGTGTCCAATCATATTATATTCTACTGTGTCCAATCATATTATATTCTACTGTGTCCAAATATTATATTATACTGTGTCCAAATATTATATTCTACTGTGTCCAATCATATTATATTCTACTGTGTCCAAATATTATATTATACTGTGTCCAATCATATTATATTCTACTGTGTCCAGTCATATTATATTCTACTGTATCCAGTCATATTATATTCTACTGTGTCCAATCATATTATATTCTACTGTGTCCAATCATATTATATTCTACTGTATCCAATCATATTATATTCTACTGTGTCCAGTCATATTATATTCTACTGTGTCCAAATATTATATTCTACTGTGTCCAATCATATTATATTCTACTGTAACCAAATATTATATTCTACTGTATCCAATCATATTATATTCTACTGTGTCCAGTCATATTCTATTCTACTGTATCCAATCATATTATATTCTACTGTATCCAATCATATTATATTCTACTGTGTCCAATCATATTATATTCTACTGTGTCCAGTCATATTATATTCTACTGTGTCCAGTTATATTATATTCTACTGTATCCAATCATATTATATTCTACTGTGTCCAGTCATATTATATTCTACTGTGTCCAGTCATATTATATTCTACTGTGTCCAAATATTATATTCTACTGTATCCAATCATATTATATTCGACTGTGTCCAATCATATTATATTCTACTGTGTCCAGTCATATTCTATTCTACTGTATCCAATCATATTATATTCTACTGTATCCAATCATATTATATTCTACTGTGTCCAATCATATTATATTCTACTGTGTCCAGTCATATTATATTCTACTGTGTCCAGTCATAGTATATTCCACTGTATCCAATCATATTATATTCTACTGTGTCCAGACATATTATATTCTACTGTGTCCAGTCATATTATATTCTACTGTGTCCAAATATTATATTCTACTGTATCCAATCATATTATATTCTACTGTATCCAATCATATTATATTCTACTGTGTCCAATCATATTATATTCTACTGTGTCCAGTCATATTCTATTCTACTGTATCCAATCATATTATATTCTACTGTATCCAATCATATTATATTCTACTGTGTCCAATCATATTATATTCTACTGTGTCCAGTCATATTATATTCTACTGTGTCCAGTCATATTATATTCTACTGTGTCCAGTTATATTATATTCTACTGTGTCCAGTCATATTATATTCTACTGTGTCCAGTCATATTATATTCTACTGTGTCCAATCATATTATATTCTACTGTGTCCAGTCATATTATATTCTACTGTATCCAATCATATTATATTCTACTGTGTCCAGTCATATTATATTCTACTGTGTCCAGTCATATTATATTCTACTGTATCCAATCATATTATATTCTACTGTGTCCAAATATTATATTCTACTGTGTCCAATCATATTATATTCTACTGTGTCCAATCATATTATATTCTACTGTGTCCAAATATTATATTATACTGTGTCCAAATATTATATTCTACTGTGTCCAATCATATTATATTCTACTGTGTCCAAATATTATATTATACTGTGTCCAATCATATTATATTCTACTGTGTCCAGTCATATTATATTCTACTGTATCCAGTCATATTATATTCTACTGTGTCCAATCATATTATATTCTACTGTGTCCAATCATATTATATTCTACTGTATCCAATCATATTATATTCTACTGTGTCCAGTCATATTATATTCTACTGTGTCCAAATATTATATTCTACTGTGTCCAATCATATTATATTCTACTGTGTCCAAATAGTATATTCTACTGTATCCAATCATATTATATTCTACTGTATCCAATCATATTATATTCTACTGTGTCCAATCATATTATATTCTACTGTGTCCAGTCATATTCTATTCTACTGTATCCAATCATATTATATTCTACTGTATCCAATCATATTATATTCGACTGTGTCCAATCATATTATATTCTACTGTGTCCAGTCATATTCTATTCTACTGTAACCAATCATATTATATTCTACTGTATCCAATCATATTATATTCTACTGTGTCCAATCATATTATATTCTACTGTGTCCAGTCATATTATATTCTACTGTGTCCAGTCATATTATATTCCACTGTATCCAATCATATTATATTCTACTGTGTCCAGTTATATTATATTCTACTGTATCCAATCATATTATATTCTACTGTGTCCAGTCATATTATATTCTACTGTGTCCAGTCATATTATATTCTACTGTGTCCAAATATTATATTCTACTGTATCCAATCATATTATATTCGACTGTGTCCAATCATATTATATTCTACTGTGTCCAGTCATATTCTATTCTACTGTATCCAATCATATTATATTCTACTGTATCCAATCATATTATATTCTACTGTGTCCAATCATATTATATTCTACTGTGTCCAGTCATATTATATTCTACTGTGTCCAGTCATAGTATATTCCACTGTATCCAATCATATTATATTCTACTGTGTCCAGACATATTATATTCTACTGTGTCCAGTCATATTATATTCTACTGTGTCCAAATATTATATTCTACTGTATCCAATCATATTATATTCTACTGTATCCAATCATATTATATTCTACTGTGTCCAATCATATTATATTCTACTGTGTCCAGTCATATTCTATTCTACTGTATCCAATCATATTATATTCTACTGTATCCAATCATATTATATTCTACTGTGTCCAATCATATTATATTCTACTGTGTCCAGTCATATTATATTCTACTGTGTCCAGTCATATTATATTCTACTGTGTCCAGTTATATTATATTCTACTGTGTCCAGTCATATTATATTCTACTGTGTCCAGTCATATTATATTCTACTGTGTCCAATCATATTATATTCTACTGTGTCCAGTCATATTATATTCTACTGTATCCAATCATATTATATTCTACTGTGTCCAGTCATATTATATTCTACTGTGTCCAGTCATATTATATTCTACTGTATCCAATCATATTATATTCTACTGTGTCCAAATATTATATTCTACTGTGTCCAATCATATTATATTCTACTGTGTCCAATCATATTATATTCTACTGTGTCCAAATATTATATTATACTGTGTCCAAATATTATATTCTACTGTGTCCAATCATATTATATTCTACTGTGTCCAAATATTATATTATACTGTGTCCAATCATATTATATTCTACTGTGTCCAGTCATATTATATTCTACTGTATCCAGTCATATTATATTCTACTGTGTCCAATCATATTATATTCTACTGTGTCCAATCATATTATATTCTACTGTATCCAATCATATTATATTCTACTGTGTCCAGTCATATTATATTCTACTGTGTCCAAATATTATATTCTACTGTGTCCAATCATATTATATTCTACTGTGTCCAAATAGTATATTCTACTGTATCCAATCATATTATATTCTACTGTATCCAATCATATTATATTCTACTGTGTCCAATCATATTATATTCTACTGTGTCCAGTCATATTCTATTCTACTGTATCCAATCATATTATATTCTACTGTATCCAATCATATTATATTCGACTGTGTCCAATCATATTATATTCTACTGTGTCCAGTCATATTCTATTCTACTGTATCCAATCATATTATATTCTACTGTATCCAATCATATTATATTCTACTGTGTCCAATCATATTATATTCTACTGTGTCCAGTCATATTATATTCTACTGTGTCCAGTCATATTATATTCCACTGTATCCAATCATATTATATTCTACTGTGTCCAGTCATATTATATTCTACTGTGTCCAGTCATATTATATTCTACTGTGTCCAAATATTATATTCTACTGTATCCAATCATATTATATTCTACTGTATCCAATCATATTATATTCTACTGTGTCCAATCATATTATATTCTACTGTGTCCAGTCATATTCTATTCTACTGTATCCAATCATATTATATTCTACTGTATCCAATCATATTATATTCTACTGTGTCCAATCATATTATGTTCTACCGTGTCCAGTCATATTATATTCTACTGTGTCCAGTCATATTATATTCTACTGTGTCCAGTTATATTATATTCTACTGTGTCCAGTCATATTATATTCTACTGTGTCCAGTCATATTATATTCTACTGTGTCCAATCATATTATATTCTACTGTGTCCAGTCATATTATATTCTACTGTATCCAATCATATTATATTCTACTGTGTCCAGTCATATTATATTCTACTGTGTCCAGTCATATTATATTCTACTGTGTCCAAATATTATATTATACTGTGTCCAAATATTATATTCTACTGTGTCCAATCATATTATATTCTACTGTGTCCAAATATTATATTATACTGTGTCCAATCATATTATATTCTACTGTGTCCAGTCATATTATATTCTACTGTATCCAGTCATATTATATTCTACTGTGTCCAATCATATTATATTCTACTGTGTCCAATCATATTATATTCTACTGTATCCAATCATATTATATTCTACTGTGTCCAGTCATATTATATTCTACTGTGTCCAAATATTATATTCTACTGTGTCCAATCATATTATATTCTACTGTAACCAAATATTATATTCTACTGTATCCAATCATATTATATTCTACTGTGTCCAGTCATATTATATTCTACTGTGTCCAATCATATTATATTCTACTGTAACCAAATATTATATTCTACTGTGTCCAATCATATTATATTCTACTGTGTCCAGTCATATTATATTCTACTGTATCCAATCATATTATATTCTACTGTATCCAATCATATTATATTCTACTGTGTCCAATCATATTATATTCTACTGTGTCTAGTCATATTATATTCTACTGTGTCCAGTTATATTATATTCTACTGTATCCAATCATATTATATTCTACTGTGTCCAGTCATATTATATTCTACTGTGTCCAGTCATATTATATTCTACTGTGTCCAAATATTATATTCTACTGTATCCAATCATATTATATTCGACTGTGTCCAATCATATTATATTCTACTGTGTCCAGTCATATTCTATTCTACTGTATCCAATCATATTATATTCTACTGTATCCAATCATATTATATTCTACTGTGTCCAATCATATTATATTCTACTGTGTCCAGTCATATTATATTCTACTGTGTCCAGTCATAGTATATTCCACTGTATCCAATCATATTATATTCTACTGTGTCCAGACATATTATATTCTACTGTGTCCAGTCATATTATATTCTACTGTGTCCAAATATTATATTCTACTGTATCCAATCATATTATATTCTACTGTATCCAATCATATTATATTCTACTGTGTCCAATCATATTATATTCTACTGTGTCCAGTCATATTCTATTCTACTGTATCCAATCATATTATATTCTACTGTATCCAATCATATTATATTCTACTGTGTCCAATCATATTATATTCTACTGTGTCCAGTCATATTATATTCTACTGTGTCCAGTCATATTATATTCTACTGTGTCCAGTTATATTATATTCTACTGTGTCCAGTCATATTATATTCTACTGTGTCCAGTCATATTATATTCTACTGTGTCCAATCATATTATATTCTACTGTGTCCAGTCATATTATATTCTACTGTATCCAATCATATTATATTCTACTGTGTCCAGTCATATTATATTCTACTGTGTCCAGTCATATTATATTCTACTGTATCCAATCATATTATATTCTACTGTGTCCAAATATTATATTCTACTGTGTCCAATCATATTATATTCTACTGTGTCCAATCATATTATATTCTACTGTGTCCAAATATTATATTATACTGTGTCCAAATATTATATTCTACTGTGTCCAATCATATTATATTCTACTGTGTCCAAATATTATATTATACTGTGTCCAATCATATTATATTCTACTGTGTCCAGTCATATTATATTCTACTGTATCCAGTCATATTATATTCTACTGTGTCCAATCATATTATATTCTACTGTGTCCAATCATATTATATTCTACTGTATCCAATCATATTATATTCTACTGTGTCCAGTCATATTATATTCTACTGTGTCCAAATATTATATTCTACTGTGTCCAATCATATTATATTCTACTGTGTCCAAATAGTATATTCTACTGTATCCAATCATATTATATTCTACTGTATCCAATCATATTATATTCTACTGTGTCCAATCATATTATATTCTACTGTGTCCAGTCATATTCTATTCTACTGTATCCAATCATATTATATTCTACTGTATCCAATCATATTATATTCGACTGTGTCCAATCATATTATATTCTACTGTGTCCAGTCATATTCTATTCTACTGTATCCAATCATATTATATTCTACTGTATCCAATCATATTATATTCTACTGTGTCCAATCATATTATATTCTACTGTGTCCAGTCATATTATATTCTACTGTGTCCAGTCATATTATATTCCACTGTATCCAATCATATTATATTCTACTGTGTCCAGTCATATTATATTCTACTGTGTCCAGTCATATTATATTCTACTGTGTCCAAATATTATATTCTACTGTATCCAATCATATTATATTCTACTGTATCCAATCATATTATATTCTACTGTGTCCAATCATATTATATTCTACTGTGTCCAGTCATATTCTATTCTACTGTATCCAATCATATTATATTCTACTGTATCCAATCATATTATATTCTACTGTGTCAAGTTTCAAGTTTCAAGTTTCAAGTTTCTTTAATAGTTGTCATACAGAAGTACAGAATACTTTTGTACAAAATGCTTCTTACTGTTGCGCTCCAGAGACTGTGCATGACAAGATAAGTATGAAATAAAAACATAGTAAAAATTAGAAGAAAAAAAAGAGGTCACAGTGTTCAGTTTAGACATATGTACAATGTTCGTAGACGTAGTTACCATACAATATACAATACTGTGCAGTGTACTAATATACAATACTATATACTATATAGTGCAAGGCATAAATGGACGAGGTGCAGTTTAGGTACAATTCACAGTAGGTGTACGAGTTGTAGTGCAAATCCTTTATCAATAAATATAAAGTGTAAGTGTGTTTGTGTGATCTAAGTGTGGAGAGTGGGTGCTGCAGTGTGTTGTTTGTTTGAGTGAGTGTGTGTGTGCGTGTGGGTGTGTGTGCTGTGTGCATTTGATGGTTGTTGCATAGTGATTATTGTTCGTTTAGCGATTATTGTTCGTTTAGCAGCCTGATGGCCTGGGGATAGAAGCTCCTTCTGAGTCTTTCTGTGCTCGCCATAAGACTCCGGTATCGCTTGCCTGACGGCAGCAGTTCAAAGAGGCAGTTGTTCGGGTGGCTCGAGTCCTTAATAATTCTCTTAGCCTTCCCCTTGCACCGCTTGTTGTAAATGTTCTGGAGGGTGGGAAGCCCCCCTCTAATTGTGCGTTCGGCTGAACGTGTCACTCTTTGTAGTCTGCTACGGTCTTGTGCAGTGCTATTCCCAAACCAGGAGGTGATGTTGCCGGTCAGGATGCTCTCTATTGTACATGAGTAGAAGTTCCTAAGGATCTTCTGGCTGACTTGGAACTTCCTTAGGCGCCTGAGGAAGTAGAGGCGTTGTCGTGCCTTCTTCACAACACTGTCAATGTGTGTGGTCCATGACAAGTCCTCGGATATGTCCAATATCCAATCACATTATATTCTACTGTGTCATATTATATTCTACTGTATCCAGTCATATTATATTCTACTGTGTCCAATCATATTATATTCTACTGTGTCCAATCATATTATATTCTACTGTGTCCAGTTATATTATATTCTACTGTGTCCAGTCATATTATATTCTACTGTGTCCAGTCATATTATATTCTACTGTGTCCAATCATATTATATTATACTGTATCCAATCATATTATATTCTACTGTGTCCAAATATTATATTCTACTGTGTCCAAATATTATATTCTACTTTGTCCAAATATTATATTCTACTGTGTCCAATCATATTATATTCTACTGTGTCCAATCATATTATATTCTACTGTATCCAATCATATTCTATTCTACTGTATCCAATCATATTATATTCTACTGTGCCCAATCATATTCTATTCTACTGTATCCAATCACATTATATTCTACTGTGTCATATTATATTCTACTATATCCAGTCATATTATATTCTACTGTGTCCAATCATATTATATTCTACTGTGTCCAATCATATTATATTCTACTGTATCCAATCATATTATATTCTACTGTGTCCAGTCATATTATATTCTACTGTGTCCAAATATTATATTCTACTGTGTCCAATCATATTATATTCTACTGTGTCCAAATAGTATATTCTACTGTATCCAATCATATTATATTCTACTGTATCCAATCATATTATATTCTACTGTGTCCAATCATATTATATTCTACTGTGTCCAGTCATATTCTATTCTACTGTATCCAATCATATTATATTCTACTGTATCCAATCATATTATATTCGACTGTGTCCAATCATATTATATTCTACTGTGTCCAGTCATATTCTATTCTACTGTATCCAATCATATTATATTCTACTGTATCCAATCATATTATATTCTACTGTGTCCAATCATATTATATTCTACTGTGTCCAGTCATATTATATTCTACTGTGTCCAGTCATATTATATTCCACTGTATCCAATCATATTATATTCTACTGTGTCCAGTCATATTATATTCTACTGTGTCCAGTCATATTATATTCTACTGTGTCCAAATATTATATTCTACTGTATCCAATCATATTATATTCTACTGTATCCAATCATATTATATTCTACTGTGTCCAATCATATTATATTCTACTGTGTCCAGTCATATTCTATTCTACTGTATCCAATCATATTATATTCTACTGTATCCAATCATATTATATTCTACTGTGTCAAGTTTCAAGTTTCAAGTTTCAAGTTTCTTTAATAGTTGTCATACAGAAGTACAGAATACTTTTGTACAAAATGCTTCTTACTGTTGCGCTCCAGAGACTGTGCATGACAAGATAAGTATGAAATAAAAACATAGTAAAAATTAGAAGAAAAAAAAGAGGTCACAGTGTTCAGTTTAGACATATGTACAATGTTCGTAGACGTAGTTACCATACAATATACAATACTGTGCAGTGTACTAATATACAATACTATATACTATATAGTGCAAGGCATAAATGGACGAGGTGCAGTTTAGGTACAATTCACAGTAGGTGTACGAGTTGTAGTGCAAATCCTTTATCAATAAATATAAAGTGTAAGTGTGTTTGTGTGATCTAAGTGTGGAGAGTGGGTGCTGCAGTGTGTTGTTTGTTTGAGTGAGTGTGTGTGTGCGTGTGGGTGTGTGTGCTGTGTGCATTTGATGGTTGTTGCATAGTGATTATTGTTCGTTTAGCGATTATTGTTCGTTTAGCAGCCTGATGGCCTGGGGATAGAAGCTCCTTCTGAGTCTTTCTGTGCTCGCCATAAGACTCCGGTATCGCTTGCCTGACGGCAGCAGTTCAAAGAGGCAGTTGTTCGGGTGGCTCGAGTCCTTAATAATTCTCTTAGCCTTCCCCTTGCACCGCTTGTTGTAAATGTTCTGGAGGGTGGGAAGCCCCCCTCTAATTGTGCGTTCGGCTGAACGTGTCACTCTTTGTAGTCTGCTACGGTCTTGTGCAGTGCTATTCCCAAACCAGGAGGTGATGTTGCCGGTCAGGATGCTCTCTATTGTACATGAGTAGAAGTTCCTAAGGATCTTCTGGCTGACTTGGAACTTCCTTAGGCGCCTGAGGAAGTAGAGGCGTTGTCGTGCCTTCTTCACAACACTGTCAATGTGTGTGGTCCATGACAAGTCCTCGGATATGTGGGCTCCGAGGTACTTGAAACTGTTCACTGTCCAATCATATTATGTTCTACTGTGTCCAGTCATATTATATTCTACTGTGTCCAGTCATATTATATTCTACTGTGTCCAGTTATATTATATTCTACTGTGTCCAGTCATATTATATTCTACTGTGTCCAGTCATATTATATTCTACTGTGTCCAATCATATTATATTCTACTGTGTCCAGTCATATTATATTCTACTGTATCCAATCATATTATATTCTACTGTGTCCAGTCATATTATATTCTACTGTGTCCAGTCATATTATATTCTACTGTATCCAATCATATTATATTCTACTGTGTCCAGTCATATTATATTCTACTGTGTCCAATCATATTATATTCTACTGTGTCCAATCATATTATATTCTACTGTGTCCAGTTATATTATATTCTACTGTGTCCAGTCATATTATATTCTACTGTGTCCAGTCATATTATATTCTACTGTGTCCAATCATATTATATTATACTGTATCCAATCATATTATATTCTACTGTGTCCAAATATTATATTCTACTGTGTCCAAATATTATATTCTACTTTGTCCAAATATTATATTCTACTGTGTCCAATCATATTATATTCTACTGTGTCCAATCATATTATATTCTACTGTATCCAATCATATTCTATTCTACTGTATCCAATCATATTATATTCTACTGTGCCCAATCATATTCTATTCTACTGTATCCAATCACATTATATTCTACTGTGTCCAAATATTATATTCTACTGTGTCCAATCATATTATATTCTACTGTGTCCAATCACATTATATTCTACTGTGTCCAGATATTATATTCTACTGTGTCCAGTCATATTATATTCTACTGTGTCCAAATATTATATTCTACTGTATCCAGTCATATTATATTCTACTGTATCCAATCATATTATATTCTACTGTGTCCAATCATATTATATTCTACTGTGTCCAGTCATATTATATTCTACTGTATCCAATCATATTATATTCTACTGTGTCCAAATATTATATTCTACTGTGTCCAGTCATATTATATTCTACTGTATCCAATCATATTATATTCTACTGTGTCCAATCATATTATATTCTACTGTGTCCAATCATATTATATTGTACTGTGTCCAGTCATATTATATTCTACTGTGTCCAGTCATATTATATTCTACTGTATCCAATCATATTATATTCTACTGTGTCCAAATATTATATTCTACTGTGTCCAATCATATTATATTCTACTGTGTCCAATCATATTATATTCTACTGTGTCCAAATATTATATTATACTGTGTCCAAATATTATATTCTACTGTGTCCAATCATATTATATTCTACTGTGTCCAAATATTATATTATACTGTGTCCAATCATATTATATTATACTGTGTCCAGTCATATTATATTCTACATTTACATTTACATTTACATTTAGTCATTTAGCTGACGCTTTTATCCAAAGCGACTTACAAGTTCTGTACGACAAGCCATCAGGAAGAGCACAACTCTATCAGCTGAGTAACAATGTTCATCAAAGTGTTGAGTGCTACAGTGTAGGTTCGTTTATTAGGACAAGTGCATGACAGTATGGTTAGTTAGGGTTAGATTTTTTTTTTTTTTTGTTTTTTTTAAATTCAGATAATTCTACTGTATCCAGTCATATTATATTCTACTGTGTCCAATCATATTATATTCTACTGTGTCCAATCATATTATATTCTACTGTATCCAATCATATTATATTCTACTGTGTCCAGTCATATTATATTCTACTGTATCCAATCATATTATATTCTACTGTGTCCAGTCATATTATATTCTACTGTGTCCAGTCATATTATATTCTACTGTGTCCAAATATTATATTCTACTGTATCCAATCATATTATATTCTACTGTATCCAATCATATTATATTCTACTGTGTCCAATCATATTATATTATACTGTGTCCAGTCATATTCTATTCTACTGTATCCAATCATATTATATTCTACTGTATCCAATCATATTATATTCTACTGTGTCCAATCATATTATATTCTACTGTGTCCAGTCATATTATATTCTACTGTGTCCAGTCATATTCTATTCTACTGTATCCAATCATATTATATTCTACTGTATCCAATCATATTATATTCTACTGTGTCCAATCATATTATGTTCTACTGTGTCCAGTCATATTATATTCTACTGTGTCCAGTCATATTATATTCTACTGTGTCCAGTTATATTATATTCTACTGTGTCCAGTCATATTATATTCTACTGTGTCCAGTCATATTATATTCTACTGTGTCCAATCATATTATATTCTACTGTGTCCAGTCATATTATATTCTACTGTATCCAATCATATTATATTCTACTGTGTCCAGTCATATTATATTCTACTGTGTCCAGTCATATTATATTCTACTGTATCCAATCATATTATATTCTACTGTGTCCAGTCATATTATATTCTACTGTGTCCAATCATATTATATTCTACTGTGTCCAATCATATTATATTCTACTGTGTCCAGTTATATTATATTCTACTGTGTCCACTCATATTATATTCTACTGTGTCCAGTCATATTATATTCTACTGTGTCCAATCATATTATATTATACTGTATCCAATCATATTATATTCTACTGTGTCCAAATATTATATTCTACTGTGTCCAAATATTATATTCCACTTTGTCCAAATATTATATTCTACTGTGTCCAATCATATTATATTCTACTGTGTCCAATCATATTATATTCTACTGTATCCAATCATATTCTATTCTACTGTATCCAATCATATTATATTCTACTGTGCCCAATCATATTCTATTCTACTGTATCCAATCACATTATATTCTACTGTGTCCAAATATTATATTCTACTGTGTCCAATCATATTATATTCTACTGTGTCCAATCACATTATATTCTACTGTGTCCAGATATTATATTCTACTGTGTCCAGTCATATTATATTCTACTGTGTCCAAATATTATATTCTACTGTATCCAGTCATATTATATTCTACTGTATCCAATCATATTATATTCTACTGTGTCCAATCATATTATATTCTACTGTGTCCAGTCATATTATATTCTACTGTATCCAATCATATTATATTCTACTGTGTCCAAATATTATATTCTACTGTGTCCAGTCATATTATATTCTACTGTATCCAATCATATTATATTCTACTGTGTCCAATCATATTATATTCTACTGTGTCCAATCATATTATATTGTACTGTGTCCAGTCATATTATATTCTACTGTGTCCAGTGATATTATATTCTACTGTATCCAATCATATTATATTCTACTGTGTCCAAATATTATATTCTACTGTGTCCAATCATATTATATTCTACTGTGTCCAATCATATTATATTCTACTGTGTCCAAATATTATATTATACTGTGTCCAAATATTATATTCTACTGTGTCCAATCATATTATATTCTACTGTGTCCAAATATTATATTATACTGTGTCCAATCATATTATATTATAATGTGTCCAGTCATATTATATTCTACATTTACATTTACATTTACATTTAGTCATTTAGCTGACGCTTTTATCCAAAGCGACTTACAAGTTCTGTACGACAAGCCATCAGGAAGAGCACAACTCTATCAGCTGAGTAACAATGTTCATCAAAGTGTTGAGTGCTACAGTGTAGGTTAGTTTATTAGGACAAGTGCATGACAGTATGGTTAGTTAGGGTTAGATTTTTTTTTTTTTTGTTTTTTTTTAATTCAGATAATTCTACTGTATCCAGTCATAGTATATTCTACTGTGTCCAATCATATTATATTCTACTGTGTCCAATCATATTATATTCTACTGTATCCAATCATATTATATTCTACTGTGTCCAGTCATATTATATTCTACTGTATCCAATCATATTATATTCTACTGTGTCCAGTCATATTATATTCTACTGTGTCCAGTCATATTATATTCTACTGTGTCCAAATATTATATTCTACTGTATCCAATCATATTATATTCTACTGTATCCAATCATATTATATTCTACTGTGTCCAATCATATTATATTCTACTGTGTCCAGTCATATTCTATTCTACTGTATCCAATCATATTATATTCTACTGTGTCCAGTCATATTATATTCTACTGTGTCCAGTCATATTATATTCTACTGTGTCCAAATATTATATTCTACTGTATCCAATCATATTATATTCTACTGTATCCAATCATATTATATTCTACTGTGTCCAATCATATTATATTATACTGTGTCCAGTCATATTCTATCCAGTGGTTCCCAAAGTCGGGGTCGCGACCCAAAGGTGGGCCGCGAGCAGCCACAGATGGGCCGCGAGATGATTTAAAAAAAAATAAAAAAAAATAAAAAAAAAACATTTTTTTTATTTTTTATTTTTATAATTTTTTATTTTTTTATTTAATTTTTTTTTGTCAGGCCACTGAACTTAGAAGCAGGCCAGGACAGTGTTTCTAGTTGTATTCTAAAATTCTATTCTATTGTATTCTAAAATGTGACTATATGGTTTTATATTAACTTAATAAATAAACAAAAACGAAAAATCTACTTATTTCAACGAACATTTCAAACTAAATAACAGATTATGCACATAAAACGCTGAAAACAACCGAAGCAACAATAGTATTTTAATGAGGCTATTATTATTATCATTATTATTTTGCAACAAGTTAGCCCTCTCATAAATAGCACATATAAATGAATAACTAACTTGAACTAACTTAATAGGATTGAAGTGATATTTGGCTTAAAAAATCGGTTGCCTGACAAAAAAAAAAAAAAAAAAAAGCCAGACGATGTGCATTGGGCCGCGGCTCTCTGATGCCTTATTTTCTGGGCCCTGGCCTGAAAAGTTTGGGAACCCCTGTTCTATTCTACTGTATCCAATCATATTATATTCTACTGTATCCAATCATATTATATTCTACTGTGTCCAATCATATTATATTCTACTGTGTCCAGTCATATTATATTCTACTGTGTCCAATCATATTATATTCTACTGTATCCAGTCATATTATATTCTACTGTGTCCAGTTATATTATATTCTACTGTGTCCAGTCATATTATATTCTACTGTGTCCAGTCATATTATATTCTACTGTGTCCAATCATATTATATTATACTGTATCCAATCATATTATATTCTACTGTGTCCAAATATTATATTCTACTGTGTCCAAATATTATATTCTACTTTGTCCAAATATTATATTCTACTGTGTCCAATCACATTATATTCTACTGTGTCCAATCATATTATATTCTACTGTATCCAATCATATTCTATTCTACTGTATCCAATCATATTATATTCTACTGTGCCCAATCATATTCTATTCTACTGTATCCAATCACATTATATTCTACTGTGTCCAAATATTATATTCTACTGTGTCCAATCATATTATATTCTACTGTGTCCAATCACATTATATTCTACTGTGTCCAGATATTATATTCTACTGTGTCCAGTCATATTATATTCTACTGTGTCCAAATATTATATTCTACTGTATCCATTCATATTATATTCTACTGTATCCAATCATATTATATTCTACTGTGTCCAATCATATTATATTCTACTGTGTCCAGTCATATTATATTCTACTGTATCCAATCATATTATATTCTACTGTGTCCAAATATTATATTCTACTGTGTCCAATCATATTATATTCTACTGTATCCAATCATATTATATTCTACTGTGTCCAATCATATTATATTCGACTGTGTCCAATCATATTATATTCTACTGTGTCCAGTCATATTATATTCTACTGTGTCCAGTCATATTATATTCTACTGTATCCAATCATATTATATTCTACTGTGTCCAAATATTATATTCTACTGTGTCCAATCATATTATATTCTACTGTAACCAAATATTATATTCTACTGTATCCAATCATATTATATTCTACTGTGTCCAGTCATATTCTATTCTACTGTATCCAATCATATTATATTCTACTGTATCCAATCATATTATATTCTACTGTGTCCAATCATATTATATTCTACTGTGTCCAGTCATATTATATTCTACTGTGTCCAGTTATATTATATTCTACTGTATCCAATCATATTATATTCTACTGTGTCCAGTCATATTATATTCTACTGTGTCCAGTCATATTATATTCTACTGTATCCAATCATATTATATTCTACTGTGTCCAGTCATATTATATTCTACTGTATCCAGTCATATTATATTCTACTGTATCCAATCATATTATATTCTACTGTGTCCAGTAAGATTATATTCTACTGTGTCCAATCATATTATATTCTACTGTGTCCAATCATATTATATTCTACTGTGTCCAGTCATATTATATTCTACTGTGTCCAAATATTATATTCTACTGTATCCAATCATATTATATTCGACTGTGTCCAATCATATTATATTCTACTGTGTCCAGTCATATTCTATTCTACTGTATCCAATCATATTATATTCTACTGTATCCAATCATATTATATTCTACTGTGTCCAATCATATTATATTCTACTGTGTCCAGTCATATTATATTCTACTGTGTCCAGTCATAGTATATTCCACTGTATCCAATCATATTATATTCTACTGTGTCCAGTCATATTATATTCTACTGTGTCCAGTCATATTATATTCTACTGTGTCCAAATATTATATTCTACTGTATCCAATCATATTATATTCTACTGTATCCAATCATATTATATTCTACTGTGTCCAATCATATTATATTCTACTGTGTCCAGTCATATTCTATTCTACTGTATCCAATCATATTATATTCTACTGTATCCAATCATATTATATTCTACTGTGTCCAATCATATTATATTCTACTGTGTCCAGTCATATTATATTCTACTGTGTCCAGTCATATTATATTCTACTGTGTCCAGTTATATTATATTCTACTGTGTCCAGTCATATTATATTCTACTGTGTCCAGTCATATTATATTCTACTGTGTCCAATCATATTATATTCTACTGTGTCCAGTCATATTATATTCTACTGTGTCCAGTCATATTATATTCTACTGTGTCCAGTCATATTATATTCTACTGTATCCAATCATATTATATTCTACTGTGTCCAGTCATATTATATTCTACTGTATCCAGTCATATTATATTCTACTGTATCCAATCATATTATATTCTACTGTGTCCAGTAAGATTATATTCTACTGTGTCCAATCATATTATATTCTACTGTGTCCAATCATATTATATTCTACTGTGTCCAGTCATATTATATTCTACTGTGTCCAAATATTATATTCTACTGTATCCAATCATATTATATTCGACTGTGTCCAATCATATTATATTCTACTGTGTCCAGTCATATTCTATTCTACTGTATCCAATCATATTATATTCTACTGTATCCAATCATATTATATTCTACTGTGTCCAATCATATTATATTCTACTGTGTCCAGTCATATTATATTCTACTGTGTCCAGTCATAGTATATTCCACTGTATCCAATCATATTATATTCTACTGTGTCCAGTCATATTATATTCTACTGTGTCCAGTCATATTATATTCTACTGTGTCCAAATATTATATTCTACTGTATCCAATCATATTATATTCTACTGTATCCAATCATATTATATTCTACTGTGTCCAATCATATTATATTCTACTGTGTCCAGTCATATTCTATTCTACTGTATCCAATCATATTATATTCTACTGTATCCAATCATATTATATTCTACTGTGTCCAATCATATTATATTCTACTGTGTCCAGTCATATTATATTCTACTGTGTCCAGTCATATTATATTCTACTGTGTCCAGTTATATTATATTCTACTGTGTCCAGTCATATTATATTCTACTGTGTCCAGTCATATTATATTCTACTGTGTCCAATCATATTATATTCTACTGTGTCCAGTCATATTATATTCTACTGTATCCAATCATATTATATTCTACTGTGTCCAGTCATATTATATTCTACTGTGTCCAGTCATATTATATTCTACTGTATCCAATCATATTATATTCTACTGTGTCCAAATATTATATTCTACTGTGTCCAATCATATTATATTCTACTGTGTCCAATCATATTATATTCTACTGTGTCCAAATATTATATTATACTGTGTCCAAATATTATATTCTACTGTGTCCAATCATATTATATTCTACTGTGTCCAAATATTATATTATACTGTGTCCAATCATATTATATTCTACTGTGTCCAGTCATATTATATTCTACTGTATCCAGTCATATTATATTCTACTGTGTCCAATCATATTATATTCTACTGTGTCCAATCATATTATATTCTACTGTATCCAATCATATTATATTCTACTGTGTCCAGTCATATTATATTCTACTGTGTCCAAATATTATATTCTACTGTGTCCAATCATATTATATTCTACTGTGTCCAAATAGTATATTCTACTGTATCCAATCATATTATATTCTACTGTATCCAATCATATTATATTCTACTGTGTCCAATCATATTATATTCTACTGTGTCCAGTCATATTCTATTCTACTGTATCCAATCATATTATATTCTACTGTATCCAATCATATTATATTCGACTGTGTCCAATCATATTATATTCTACTGTGTCCAGTCATATTCTATTCTACTGTATCCAATCATATTATATTCTACTGTATCCAATCATATTATATTCTACTGTGTCCAATCATATTATATTCTACTGTGTCCAGTCATATTATATTCTACTGTGTCCAGTCATATTATATTCCACTGTATCCAATCATATTATATTCTACTGTGTCCAGTCATATTATATTCTACTGTGTCCAGTCATATTATATTCTACTGTGTCCAAATATTATATTCTACTGTATCCAATCATATTATATTCTACTGTATCCAATCATATTATATTCTACTGTGTCCAATCATATTATATTCTACTGTGTCCAGTCATATTCTATTCTACTGTATCCAATCATATTATATTCTACTGTATCCAATCATATTATATTCTACTGTGTCCAATCATATTATGTTCTACTGTGTCCAGTCATATTATATTCTACTGTGTCCAGTCATATTATATTCTACTGTGTCCAGTTATATTATATTCTACTGTGTCCAGTCATATTATATTCTACTGTGTCCAGTCATATTATATTCTACTGTGTCCAATCATATTATATTCTACTGTGTCCAGTCATATTATATTCTACTGTATCCAATCATATTATATTCTACTGTGTCCAGTCATATTATATTCTACTGTGTCCAGTCATATTATATTCTACTGTATCCAATCATATTATATTCTACTGTGTCCAAATATTATATTCTACTGTGTCCAATCATATTATATTCTACTGTGTCCAATCATATTATATTCTACTGTGTCCAAATATTATATTATACTGTGTCCAAATATTATATTCTACTGTGTCCAATCATATTATATTCTACTGTGTCCAAATATTATATTATACTGTGTCCAATCATATTATATTCTACTGTGTCCAGTCATATTATATTCTACTGTATCCAGTCATATTATATTCTACTGTGTCCAATCATATTATATTCTACTGTGTCCAATCATATTATATTCTACTGTATCCAATCATATTATATTCTACTGTGTCCAGTCATATTATATTCTACTGTGTCCAAATATTATATTCTACTGTGTCCAATCATATTATATTCTACTGTGTCCAAATAGTATATTCTACTGTATCCAATCATATTATATTCTACTGTATCCAATCATATTATATTCTACTGTGTCCAATCATATTATATTCTACTGTGTCCAGTCATATTCTATTCTACTGTATCCAATCATATTATATTCTACTGTATCCAATCATATTATATTATACTGTGTCCAATCATATTATATTCTACTGTGTCCAGTCATATTATATTCTACTGTGTCCAGTCATATTATATTCTACTGTATCCAATCATATTATATTCTACTGTGTCCAGTCATATTATATTCTACTGTGTCCAAATATTATATTCTACTGTGTCCAAATATTATATTCTACTGTATCCAATCATATTATATTCTACTGTATCCAATCATATTATATTCTACTGTGTCCAATCATATTATATTCTACTGTGTCCAGTCATATTCTATTCTACTGTATCCAATCATATTATATTCTACTGTATCCAATCATATTATATTCTACTGTGTCCAATCATATTCTATTCTACTGTGTCCAGTCATATTATATTCTACTGTGTCCAATCATATTATATTATACTGTATCCAATCATATTATATTCTACTGTGTCCAAATATTATATTCTACTGTGTCCAAATATTATATTCTACTTTGTCTAAATATTATATTCTACTGTGTCCAATCATATTATATTCTACTGTGTCCAATCATATTGTATTCTACTGTATCCAATCATATTCTATTCTACTGTATCCAATCATATTATATTCTACTGTGTCCAATCATATTCTATTCTACTGTGTCCAGTCATATTCTATTCTACTGTGTCCAAATATTATATTCTACTGTGTCCAATCATATTATATTCTACTGTGTCCAATCACATTATATTCTACTGTGTCCAGATATTATATTATACTGTATCCAATCATATTATATTCTACTGTGTCCAGTCATATTATATTCTACTGTGTCCAATCATATTATATTCTACTGTGTCCAAATAGTATATTCTATTGTATCCAATCATATTATATTCTACTGTATCCAATCATATTATATTCTACTGTGTCCAATCATATTATATTCTACTGTGTCCAGTCATATTCTATTCTACTGTATCCAATCATATTATATTCTACTGTATCCAATCATATTATATTCGACTGTGTCCAATCATATTATATTCTACTGTGTCCAGTCATATTCTATTCTACTGTATCCAATCATATTATATTCTACTGTATCCAATCATATTATATTCTACTGTGTCCAATCATATTATATTCTACTGTGTCCAGTCATATTATATTCTACTGTGTCCAGTCATATTATATTCCACTGTATCCAATCATATTATATTCTACTGTGTCCAGTCATATTATATTCTACTGTGTCCAGTCATATTATATTCTACTGTGTCCAAATATTATATTCTACTGTATCCAATCATATTATATTCTACTGTATCCAATCATATTATATTCTACTGTGTCCAATCATATTATATTCTACTGTGTCCAGTCATATTCTATTCTACTGTATCCAATCATATTATATTCTACTGTATCCAATCATATTATATTCTACTGTGTCCAATCATATTATGTTCTACTGTGTCCAGTCATATTATATTCTACTGTGTCCAGTCATATTATATTCTACTGTGTCCAGTTATATTATATTCTACTGTGTCCAGTCATATTATATTCTACTGTGTCCAGTCATATTATATTCTACTGTGTCCAATCATATTATATTCTACTGTGTCCAGTCATATTATATTCTACTGTATCCAATCATATTATATTCTACTGTGTCCAGTCATATTATATTCTACTGTGTCCAGTCATATTATATTCTACTGTATCCAATCATATTATATTCTACTGTATCCAATCATATTATATTCTACTGTGTCCAATCATATTCTATTCTACTGTGTCCAGTCATATTCTATTCTACTGTGTCCAAATATTATATTCTACTGTGTCCAATCATATTATATTCTACTGTGTCCAATCACATTATATTCTACTGTGTCCAGATATTATATTATACTGTATCCAATCATATTATATTCTACTGTGTCCAGTCATATTATATTCTACTGTGTCCAATCATATTATATTCTACTGTGTCCAAATAGTATATTCTATTGTATCCAATCATATTATATTCTACTGTATCCAATCATATTATATTCTACTGTGTCCAATCATATTATATTCTACTGTGTCCAGTCATATTCTATTCTACTGTATCCAATCATATTATATTCTACTGTATCCAATCATATTATATTCGACTGTGTCCAATCATATTATATTCTACTGTGTCCAGTCATATTCTATTCTACTGTATCCAATCATATTATATTCTACTGTATCCAATCATATTATATTCTACTGTGTCCAATCATATTATATTCTACTGTGTCCAGTCATATTATATTCTACTGTGTCCAGTCATATTATATTCCACTGTATCCAATCATATTATATTCTACTGTGTCCAGTCATATTATATTCTACTGTGTCCAGTCATATTATATTCTACTGTGTCCAAATATTATATTCTACTGTATCCAATCATATTATATTCTACTGTATCCAATCATATTATATTCTACTGTGTCCAATCATATTATATTCTACTGTGTCCAGTCATATTCTATTCTACTGTATCCAATCATATTATATTCTACTGTATCCAATCATATTATATTCTACTGTGTCCAATCATATTATGTTCTACTGTGTCCAGTCATATTATATTCTACTGTGTCCAGTCATATTATATTCTACTGTGTCCAGTTATATTATATTCTACTGTGTCCAGTCATATTATATTCTACTGTGTCCAGTCATATTATATTCTACTGTGTCCAATCATATTATATTCTACTGTGTCCAGTCATATTATATTCTACTGTATCCAATCATATTATATTCTACTGTGTCCAGTCATATTATATTCTACTGTGTCCAGTCATATTATATTCTACTGTATCCAATCATATTATATTCTACTGTGTCCAAATATTATATTCTACTGTGTCCAATCATATTATATTCTACTGTGTCCAATCATATTATATTCTACTGTGTCCAAATATTATATTATACTGTGTCCAAATATTATATTCTACTGTGTCCAATCATATTATATTCTACTGTGTCCAAATATTATATTATACTGTGTCCAATCATATTATATTCTACTGTGTCCAGTCATATTATATTCTACTGTATCCAGTCATATTATATTCTACTGTGTCCAATCATATTATATTCTACTGTGTCCAATCATATTATATTCTACTGTATCCAATCATATTATATTCTACTGTGTCCAGTCATATTATATTCTACTGTGTCCAAATATTATATTCTACTGTGTCCAATCATATTATATTCTACTGTGTCCAAATAGTATATTCTACTGTATCCAATCATATTATATTCTACTGTATCCAATCATATTATATTCTACTGTGTCCAATCATATTATATTCTACTGTGTCCAGTCATATTCTATTCTACTGTATCCAATCATATTATATTCTACTGTATCCAATCATATTATATTATACTGTGTCCAATCATATTATATTCTACTGTGTCCAGTCATATCATATTCTACTGTGTCCAGTCATATTATATTCTACTGTATCCAATCATATTATATTCTACTGTGTCCAGTCATATTATATTCTACTGTGTCCAGTCATATTATATTCTACTGTGTCCAAATATTATATTCTACTGTATCCAATCATATTATATTCTACTGTATCCAATCATATTATATTCTACTGTGTCCAATCATATTATATTCTACTGTGTCCAGTCATATTCTATTCTACTGTATCCAATCATATTATATTCTACTGTATCCAATCATATTATATTCTACTGTGTCCAATCATATTCTATTCTACTGTGTCCAGTCATATTATATTCTACTGTGTCCAATCATATTATATTATACTGTATCCAATCATATTATATTCTACTGTGTTCAAGTTCAAGTTCAAGTTCTTTAATAGTTGTCATACAGAAGTACAGAATACTTTCATACAAAATGCTTCTTACTGTTACGCTCCAGAGACTGTGCTAGACAATATAGTATCAAATAACATAATAACATAATATAGCATGAATTTAGAAGAAGAAAATGAGGTCACAGTGTTCGGTATAGACATAATCTATATATATTATATCTATATATATATATATATATATATATATCAAATATTATATTCTACTGTGTCCAAATATTATATTCTACTTTGTCTAAATATTATATTCTACTGTGTCCAATCATATTATATTCTACTGTATCCAGTCATATTATATTCTACTGTGTCCAGTTATATTATATTCTACTGTGTCCAGTCATATTATATTCTACTGTGTCCAGTCATATTATATTCTACTGTGTCCAATCATATTATATTCTACTGTGTCCAGTCATATTATATTCTACTGTATCCAATCATATTATATTCTACTGTGTCCAGTCATATTATATTCTACTGTGTCCAGTCATATTATATTCTACTGTATCCAATCATATTATATTCTACTGTGTCCAAATATTATATTCTACTGTGTCCAATCATATTATATTCTACTGTGTCCAATCATATTATATTCTACTGTGTCCAAATATTATATTATACTGTGTCCAAATATTATATTCTACTGTGTCCAATCATATTATATTCTACTGTGTCCAAATATTATATTATACTGTGTCCAATCATATTATATTCTACTGTGTCCAGTCATATTATATTCTACTGTATCCAGTCATATTATATTCTACTGTGTCCAATCATATTATATTCTACTGTGTCCAATCATATTATATTCTACTGTATCCAATCATATTATATTCTACTGTGTCCAGTCATATTATATTCTACTGTGTCCAAATATTATATTCTACTGTGTCCAATCATATTATATTCTACTGTGTCCAAATAGTATATTCTACTGTATCCAATCATATTATATTCTACTGTATCCAATCATATTATATTCTACTGTGTCCAATCATATTATATTCTACTGTGTCCAGTCATATTCTATTCTACTGTATCCAATCATATTATATTCTACTGTATCCAATCATATTATATTATACTGTGTCCAATCATATTATATTCTACTGTGTCCAGTCATATCATATTCTACTGTGTCCAGTCATATTATATTCTACTGTATCCAATCATATTATATTCTACTGTGTCCAGTCATATTATATTCTACTGTGTCCAGTCATATTATATTCTACTGTGTCCAAATATTATATTCTACTGTATCCAATCATATTATATTCTACTGTATCCAATCATATTATATTCTACTGTGTCCAATCATATTATATTCTACTGTGTCCAGTCATATTCTATTCTACTGTATCCAATCATATTATATTCTACTGTATCCAATCATATTATATTCTACTGTGTCCAATCATATTCTATTCTACTGTGTCCAGTCATATTATATTCTACTGTGTCCAATCATATTATATTATACTGTATCCAATCATATTATATTCTACTGTGTTCAAGTTCAAGTTCAAGTTCTTTAATAGTTGTCATACAGAAGTACAGAATACTTTCATACAAAATGCTTCTTACTGTTACGCTCCAGAGACTGTGCTAGACAATATAGTATCAAATAACATAATAACATAATATAGCATGAATTTAGAAGAAGAAAATGAGGTCACAGTGTTCGGTATAGACA
Organism: Notolepis coatsorum; assembly: GCF_963971535.1. NCBI lineage: Eukaryota > Metazoa > Chordata > Actinopteri > Aulopiformes > Paralepididae > Notolepis > Notolepis coatsorum. Next base: position 184,934 of record NW_028173224.1, on the reverse strand, counting down.
TAATCTATATATATTATATCTATATATATATATATATATATATATCAAATATTATATTCTACTGTGTCCAAATATTATATTCTACTTTGTCTAAATATTATATTCTACTGTGTCCAATCATATTATATTCTACTGTGTCCAATCATATTATATTCTACTGTATCCAATCATATTCTATTCTACTGTATCCAATCATATTATATTCTACTGTGTCCAATCATATTCTATTCTACTGTGTCCAGTCATATTCTATTCTACTGTGTCCAAATATTATATTCTACTGTGTCCAATCATATTATATTCTACTGTGTCCAATCACATTATATTCTACTGTGTCCAGATATTATATTATACTGTATCCAATCATATTATATTCTACTGTGTCCAGTCATATTATATTCTACTGTATCCAATCATATTATATTATACTGTGTCCAATCATATTATATTCTACTGTATCCAGTCATATTATATTATACTGTCTCCAATCATATTATATTATACTGTGTCCAATCACATTATATTCTACTGTGTCCAGATATTATATTATACTGTATCCAATCATATTATATTCTACTGTGTCCAATCATATTATATTCTACTGTATCCAGTCATATTATATTATACTGTGTCCAATCATATTATATTCTACTGTGTCCAATCATATTATATTCTACTGTGTCCAATCATATTATATTCTACTGTGTCCAAATAGTATATTCTACTGTATCCAATCATATTATATTCTACTGTATCCAATCATATTATATTCTACTGTGTCCAATCATATTATATTCTACTGTGTCCAGTCATATTCTATTCTACTGTATCCAATCTTATTATATTCTACTGTATCCAATTAGATTATATTATACTGTGTCCAATCATATTATATTCTACTGTGTCCAGTCATATTATATTCTACTGTGTCCAGTCATATTATATTCTACTCTATCCAATCATATTATATTCTACTGTGTCCAGTCATATTATATTCTACTGTGTCAAGTTTCAAGTTTCAAGTTTCTTTAATAGTTGTCATACAGAAGTACAGAATACTTTTGTACAAAATGCTTCTTACTGTTGCGCTCCAGAGACTGTGCATGACAAGATAAGTATGAAATAAAAACATAGTACAATATACAATACTGTGCAGTGTACTAATATACAATACTATATAGTGCAATATATATATTCTACTGTGTCCAGTCATATTCTATTCTACTGTATCCAATCTTATTATATTCTACTGTATCCAATTAGATTATATTATACTGTGTCCAGTCATATTATATTCTACTGTGTCCAAATATTATATTCTACTGTATCCAATCATATTATATTCTACTGTATCCAATCATATTATATTCTACTGTGTCCAATCATATTATATTCTACTGTGTCCAGTCATATTCTATTCTACTGTATCCAATCATATTATATTCTACTGTATCCAATCATATTATATTCTACTGTGTCCAATCATATTCTATTCTACTGTGTCCAGTCATATTATATTCTACTGTGTCCAATCATATTATATTATACTGTATCCAATCATATTATATTCTACTGTGTCCAAATATTATATTCTACTGTGTCCAAATATTATATTCTACTTTGTCTAAATATTATATTCTACTGTGTCCAATCATATTATATTCTACTGTGTCCAATCATATTATATTCTACTGTATCCAATCATATTCTATTCTACTGTATCCAATCATATTATATTCTACTGTGTCCAATCATATTCTATTCTACTGTGTCCAGTCATATTCTATTCTACTGTGTCCAAATATTATATTCTACTGTGTCCAATCATATTATATTCTACTGTGTCCAATCACATTATATTCTACTGTGTCCAGATATTATATTATACTGTATCCAATCATATTATATTCTACTGTGTCCAGTCATATTATATTCTACTGTATCCAATCATATTATATTATACTGTGTCCAATCATATTATATTCTACTGTATCCAGTCATATTATATTATACTGTGTCCAATCATATTATATTCTACTGTGTCCAGTCATATTATATTCTACTGTATCCAATCATATTATATTATACTGTGTCCAATCACATTATATTCTACTGTGTCCAGATATTATATTATACTGTATCCAATCATATTATATTCTACTGTGTCCAATCATATTATATTCTACTGTATCCAGTCATATTATATTATACTGTGTCCAATCATATTATATTCTACTGTGTCCAATCATATTATATTCTACTGTATCCAGTCATATTATATTATACTGTGTCCAATCATATTATATTCTACTGTGTCCAGTCATATTATATTATACTGTATCCAATCATATTATATTATACTGTGTCCAATCATATTATATTCTACTGTAACCAAATATTATATTCTACTGTATCCAATCGTATTATATTCTACTGTGTCCAGTCATATTCTATTCTACTATATCCAATCATATTATATTCTACTGTATCCAATCATATTATATTCTACTGTGTCCAATCATATTATATTATACTGTATCCAATCATATTATATTCTACTGTGTCCAAATATTATATTCTACTGTGTCCAAATATTATATTCTACTTTGTCTAAATATTATATTCTACTGTGTCCAATCATATTATATTCTACTGTGTCCAATCATATTATATTCTACTGTATCCAATCATATTCTATTCTACTGTATCCAATCATATTATATTCTACTGTGTCCAATCATATTCTATTCTACTGTGTCCAGTCATATTCTATTCTACTGTGTCCAAATATTATATTCTACTGTGTCCAATCATATTATATTCTACTGTGTCCAATCACATTATATTCTACTGTGTCCAGATATTATATTATACTGTATCCAATCATATTATATTCTACTGTGTCCAGTCATATTATATTCTACTGTATCCAATCATATTATATTATACTGTGTCCAATCATATTATATTCTACTGTATCCAGTCATATTATATTATACTGTGTCCAATCATATTATATTCTACTGTGTCCAGTCATATTATATTCTACTGTATCCAATCATATTATATTATACTGTGTCCAATCACATTATATTCTACTGTGTCCAGATATTATATTATACTGTATCCAATCATATTATATTCTACTGTGTCCAATCATATTATATTCTACTGTATCCAGTCATATTATATTATACTGTGTCCAATCATATTATATTCTACTGTGTCCAATCATATTATATTCTACTGTATCCAGTCATATTATATTATACTGTGTCCAATCATATTATATTCTACTGTGTCCAGTCATATTATATTATACTGTATCCAATCATATTATATTATACTGTGTCCAATCATATTATATTCTACTGTAACCAAATATTATATTCTACTGTATCCAATCGTATTATATTCTACTGTGTCCAGTCATATTCTATTCTACTATATCCAATCATATTATATTCTACTGTATCCAATCATATTATATTCTACTGTGTCCAATCATATTATATTCTACTGTGTCCAGTCATATTATATTCTACTGTGTCCAGTCATATTATATTCTACTGTATCCAATCATATTATATTCTACTGTGTCCAGTCATATTATATTCTACTGTGTCCAGTCATATTATATTCTACTGTGTCCAAATATTATATTCTACTGTATCCAATCATATTATATTCTACTGTATCCAATCATATTATATTCGACTGTGTCCAATCATATTATATTCTACTGTGTCCAGTCATATTCTATTCTACTGTATCCAATCATATTATATTCTACTGTATCCAATCATATTATATTCTACTGTGTCCAATCATATTATATTCTACTGTGTCCAGTCATATTATATTCTACTGTGTCCAGTCATATTATATTCCACTGTATCCAATCATATTATATTCTACTGTGTCCAGTCATATTATATTCTACTGTGTCCAGTCATATTATATTCTACTGTGTCCAAATATTATATTCTACTGTATCCAATCATATTATATTCTACTGTATCCAATCATATTATATTCTACTGTGTCCAATCATATTATATTCTATTGTGTCCAGTCATATTCTATTCTACTGTATCCAATCATATTATATTCTACTGTATCCAATCATATTATATTCTACTGTGTCCAATCATATTATATTCTACTGTGTCCAGTCATATTATATTCTACTGTGTCCAGTCATATTATATTCTACTGTGTCCAGTTATATTATATTCTACTGTGTCCAGTCATATTATATTCTACTGTGACCAGTCATATTATATTCTACTGTGTCCAATCATATTATATTCTACTGTGTCCAGTCATATTATATTCTACTGTGTCCAGTCATATTATATTCTACTGTGTCCAAATATTATATTCTACTGTGTCCAATCATATTATATTCTACTGTGTCCAAATAGTATATTCTACTGTATCCAATCATATTATATTCTACTGTATCCAATCATATTATATTCTACTGTGTCCAATCATATTATATTCTACTGTGTCCAGTCATATTCTATTCTACTGTATCCAATCATATTATATTCTACTGTATCCAATCATATTATATTCGACTGTGTCCAATCATATTATATTCTACTGTGTCCAGTCATATTCTATTCTACTGTATCCAATCATATTATATTCTACTGTATCCAATCATATTATATTCTACTGTGTCCAATCATATTATATTCTACTGTGTCCAGTCATATTATATTCTACTGTGTCCAGTCATATTATATTCCACTGTATCCAATCATATTATATTCTACTGTGTCCAGTCATATTATATTCTACTGTGTCCAGTCATATTATATTCTACTGTGTCCAAATATTATATTCTACTGTATCCAATCATATTATATTCTACTGTATCCAATCATATTATATTCTACTGTGTCCAATCATATTATATTCTACTGTGTCCAGTCATATTCTATTCTACTGTATCCAATCATATTATATTCTACTGTATCCAATCATATTATATTCTACTGTGTCCAATCATATTATATTCTACTGTGTCCAGTCATATTATATTCTACTGTGTCCAGTTATATTATATTCTACTGTGTCCAGTCATATTATATTCTACTGTGTCCAGTCATATTATATTCTACTGTGTCCAATCATATTATATTCTACTGTGTCCAGTCATATTATATTCTACTGTATCCAATCATATTATATTCTACTGTGTCCAGTCATATTATATTCTACTGTGTCCAGTCATATTATATTCTACTGTATCCAATCATATTATATTCTACTGTGTCCAAATATTATATTCTACTGTGTCCAATCATATTATATTCTACTGTGTCCAATCATATTATATTCTACTGTGTCCAAATATTATATTATACTGTGTCCAAATATTATATTCTACTGTGTCCAATCATATTATATTCTACTGTGTCCAAATATTATATTATACTGTGTCCAATCATATTATATTCTACTGTGTCCAGTCATATTATATTCTACTGTATCCAGTCATATTATATTCTACTGTGTCCAATCATATTATATTCTACTGTGTCCAATCATATTATATTCTACTGTATCCAATCATATTATATTCTACTGTGTCCAGTCATATTATATTCTACTGTGTCCAAATATTATATTCTACTGTGTCCAATCATATTATATTCTACTGTGTCCAAATAGTATATTCTACTGTATCCAATCATATTATATTCTACTGTATCCAATCATATTATATTCTACTGTGTCCAATCATATTATATTCTACTGTGTCCAGTCATATTCTATTCTACTGTATCCAATCATATTATATTCTACTGTATCCAATCATATTATATTATACTGTGTCCAATCATATTATATTCTACTGTGTCCAGTCATATTATATTCTACTGTGTCCAGTCATATTATATTCTACTGTATCCAATCATATTATATTCTACTGTGTCCAGTCATATTATATTCTACTGTGTCCAGTCATATTATATTCTACTGTATCCAATCATATTATATTCTACTGTGTCCAGTCATATTATATTCTACTGTGTCCAGTCATATTATATTCTACTGTGTCCAAATATTATATTCTACTGTATCCAATCATATTATATTCTACTGTATCCAATCATATTATATTCTACTGTGTCCAATCATATTATATTCTACTGTGTCCAGTCATATTCTATTCTACTGTATCCAATCATATTATATTCTACTGTATCCAATCATATTATATTCTACTGTGTCCAATCATATTCTATTCTACTGTGTCCAGTCATATTATATTCTACTGTGTCCAATCATATTATATTATACTGTATCCAATCATATTATATTCTACTGTGTTCAAGTTCAAGTTCAAGTTCTTTAATAGTTGTCATACAGAAGTACAGAATACTTTCATACAAAATGCTTCTTACTGTTACGCTCCAGAGACTGTGCTAGACAAGATAGTATCAAATAACATAATAACATAATATAGCATGAATTTAGAAGAAGAAAATGAGGTCACAGTGTTCGGTATAGACATAATCTATTTATATTATATCTATATATATATATATATATCAAATATTATATTCTACTGTGTCCAAATATTATATTCTACTTTGTCTAAATATTATATTCTACTGTGTCCAATCATATTATATTCTACTGTGTCCAATCATATTATATTCTACTGTATCCAATCATATTCTATTCTACTGTATCCAATCATATTCTATTCTACTGTGTCCAGTCATATTCTATTCTACTGTGTCCAAATATTATATTATACTGTGTCCAATCATATTATATTCTACTGTGTCCAATCACATTATATTCTACTGTGTCCAGATATTATATTATACTGTATCCAATCATATTATATTCTACTGTGTCCAGTCATATTATATTCTACTGTATCCAATCATATTATATTATACTGTGTCCAATCATATTATATTCTACTGTATCCAGTCATATTATATTATACTGTGTCCAATCATATTATATTCTACTGTGTCCAGTCATATTATATTCTACTGTATCCAATCATATTATATTATACTGTGTCCAATCACATTATATTCTACTGTGTCCAGATATTATATTATACTGTATCCAATCATATTATATTCTACTGTGTCCAATCATATTATATTCTACTGTATCCAGTCATATTATATTATACTGTGTCCAATCATATTATATTCTACTGTGTCCAATCATATTATATTCTACTGTGTCCAATCATATTATATTCTACTGTGTCCAAATAGTATATTCTACTGTATCCAATCATATTATATTCTACTGTATCCAATCATATTATATTCTACTGTGTCCAATCATATTATATTCTACTGTGTCCAGTCATATTCTATTCTACTGTATCCAATCATATTATATTCTACTGTATCCAATCATATTATATTATACTGTGTCCAATCATATTATATTCTACTGTGTCCAGTCATATTATATTCTACTGTGTCCAGTCATATTATATTCTACTGTATCCAATCATATTATATTCTACTGTGTCCAGTCATATTATATTCTACTGTGTCCAGTCATATTATATTCTACTGTGTCCAAATATTATATTCTACTGTATCCAATCATATTATATTCTACTGTATCCAATCATATTATATTCTACTGTGTCCAATCATATTATATTCTACTGTGTCCAGTCATATTCTATTCTACTGTATCCAATCATATTATATTCTACTGTATCCAATCATATTATATTCTACTGTGTCCAATCATATTCTATTCTACTGTGTCCAGTCATATTATATTCTACTGTGTCCAATCATATTATATTATACTGTATCCAATCATATTATATTCTACTGTGTCCAAATATTATATTCTACTGTGTCCAAATATTATATTCTACTTTGTCTAAATATTATATTCTACTGTGTCCAATCATATTATATTCTACTGTGTCCAATCATATTATATTCTACTGTATCCAATCATATTTTATTCTACTGTATCCAATCATATTATATTCTACTGTGTCCAATCATATTATATTCTACTGTGTCCAGTCATATTCTATTCTACTGTGTCCAAATATTATATTCTACTGTGTCCAATCATATTATATTCTACTGTGTCCAATCACATTATATTCTACTGTGTCCAGATATTATATTATACTGTATCCAATCATATTATATTCTACTGTGTCCAGTCATATTATATTCTACTGTATCCAATCATATTATATTATACTGTGTCCAATCATATTATATTCTACTGTATCCAGTCATATTATATTATACTGTGTCCAATCATATTATATTCTACTGTGTCCAGTCATATTATATTCTACTGTATCCAATCATATTATATTATACTGTGTCCAATCACATTATATTCTACTGTGTCCAGATATTATATTATACTGTATCCAATCATATTATATTCTACTGTGTCCAATCATATTATATTCTACTGTATCCAGTCATATTATATTATACTGTGTCCAATCATATTATATTCTACTGTGTCCAATCATATTATATTCTACTGTATCCAGTCATATTATATTATACTGTGTCCAATCATATTATATTCTACTGTGTCCAGTCATATTATATTATACTGTATCCAATCATATTATATTATACTGTGTCCAATCATATTATATTCTACTGTAACCAAATATTATATTCTACTGTATCCAATCGTATTATATTCTACTGTGTCCAGTCATATTCTATTCTACTATATCCAATCATATTATATTCTACTGTATCCAATCATATTATATTCTACTGTGTCCAATCATATTATATTATACTGTATCCAATCATATTATATTCTACTGTGTCCAAATATTATATTCTACTGTGTCCAAATATTATATTCTACTTTGTCTAAATATTATATTCTACTGTGTCCAATCATATTATATTCTACTGTGTCCAATCATATTATATTCTACTGTATCCAATCATATTCTATTCTACTGTATCCAATCATATTATATTCTACTGTGTCCAATCATATTCTATTCTACTGTGTCCAGTCATATTCTATTCTACTGTGTCCAAATATTATATTCTACTGTGTCCAATCATATTATATTCTACTGTGTCCAATCACATTATATTCTACTGTGTCCAGATATTATATTATACTGTATCCAATCATATTATATTCTACTGTGTCCAGTCATATTATATTCTACTGTATCCAATCATATTATATTATACTGTGTCCAATCATATTATATTCTACTGTATCCAGTCATATTATATTATACTGTGTCCAATCATATTATATTATACTGTGTCCAGTCATATTATATTCTACTGTATCCAATCATATTATATTATACTGTGTCCAATCACATTATATTCTACTGTGTCCAGATATTATATTATACTGTATCCAATCATATTATATTCTACTGTGTCCAATCATATTATATTCTACTGTATCCAGTCATATTATATTATACTGTGTCCAATCATATTATATTCTACTGTGTCCAATCATATTATATTCTACTGTATCCAGTCATATTATATTATACTGTGTCCAATCATATTATATTCTACTGTGTCCAGTCATATTATATTATACTGTATCCAATCATATTATATTATACTGTGTCCAATCATATTATATTCTACTGTAACCAAATATTATATTCTACTGTATCCAATCGTATTATATTCTACTGTGTCCAGTCATATTCTATTCTACTATATCCAATCATATTATATTCTACTGTATCCAATCATATTATATTCTACTGTGTCCAATCATATTATATTCTACTGTGTCCAGTCATATTATATTCTACTGTGTCCAGTCATATTATATTCTACTGTATCCAATCATATTATATTCTACTGTGTCCAGTCATATTATATTCTACTGTGTCCAGTCATATTATATTCTACTGTGTCCAAATATTATATTCTACTGTATCCAATCATATTATATTCTACTGTATCCAATCATATTATATTCGACTGTGTCCAATCATATTATATTCTACTGTGTCCAGTCATATTCTATTCTACTGTATCCAATCATATTATATTCTACTGTATCCAATCATATAATATTCTACTGTGTCCAATCATATTATATTCTACTGTGTCCAGTCATATTATATTCTACTGTGTCCAGTCATATTATATTCCACTGTATCCAATCATATTATATTCTACTGTGTCCAGTCATATTATATTCTACTGTGTCCAGTCATATTATATTCTACTGTGTCCAAATATTATATTCTACTGTATCCAATCATATTATATTCTACTGTATCCAATCATATTATATTCTACTGTGTCCAATCATATTATATTCTATTGTGTCCAGTCATATTCTATTCTACTGTATCCAATCATATTATATTCTACTGTATCCAATCATATTATATTCTACTGTGTCCAATCATATTATATTCTACTGTGTCCAGTCATATTATATTCTACTGTGTCCAGTCATATTATATTCTACTGTGTCCAGTTATATTATATTCTACTGTGTCCAGTCATATTATATTCTACTGTGACCAGTCATATTATATTCTACTGTGTCCAATCATATTATATTCTACTGTGTCCAGTCATATTATATTCTACTGTGTCCAGTCATATTATATTCTACTGTGTCCAAATATTATATTCTACTGTGTCCAATCATATTATATTCTACTGTGTCCAAATAGTATATTCTACTGTATCCAATCATATTATATTCTACTGTATCCAATCATATTATATTCTACTGTGTCCAATCATATTATATTCTACTGTGTCCAGTCATATTCTATTCTACTGTATCCAATCATATTATATTCTACTGTATCCAATCATATTATATTCGACTGTGTCCAATCATATTATATTATACTGTGTCCAGTCATATTCTATTCTACTGTATCCAATCATATTATATTCTACTGTATCCAATCATATTATATTCTACTGTGTCCAATCATATTATATTCTACTGTGTCCAGTCATATTATATTCTACTGTGTCCAGTCATATTATATTCCACTGTATCCAATCATATTATATTCTACTGTGTCCAGTCATATTATATTCTACTGTGTCCAGTCATATTATATTCTACTGTGTCCAAATATTATATTCTACTGTATCCAATCATATTATATTCTACTGTATCCAATCATATTATATTCTACTGTGTCCAATCATATTCTATTCTACTGTGTCCAGTCATATTCTATTCTACTGTATCCAATCATATTATATTATACTGTATCCAATCATATTATATTCTACTGTGTCCAATCATATTATATTCTACTGTGTCCAGTCATATTATATTCTACTGTGTCCAGTTATATTATATTCTACTGTGTCCAGTCATATTATATTCTACTGTGTCCAGTCATATTATATTCTACTGTGTCCAATCATATTATATTCTACTGTGTCCAGTCATATTATATTCTACTGTATCCAATCATATTATATTCTACTGTGTCCAGTCATATTATATTCTACTGTGTCCAGTCATATTATATTCTACTGTATCCAATCATATTATATTCTACTGTGTCCAAATATTATATTCTACTGTGTCCAATCATATTATATTCTACTGTGTCCAATCATATTATATTCTACTGTGTCCAAATATTATATTATACTGTGTCCAAATATTATATTCTACTGTGTCCAATCATATTATATTCTACTGTGTCCAAATATTATATTATACTGTGTCCAATCATATTATATTCTACTGTGTCCAGTCATATTATATTCTACTGTATCCAGTCATATTATATTCTACTGTGTCCAATTATATTATATTCTACTGTGTCCAATCATATTATATTCTACTGTATCCAATCATATTATATTCTACTGTGTCCAGTCATATTATATTCTACTGTGTCCAAATATTATATTCTACTGTGTCCAATCATATTATATTCTACTGTGTCCAAATAGTATATTCTACTGTATCCAATCATATTATATTCTACTGTATCCAATCATATTATATTCTACTGTGTCCAATCATATTATATTCTACTGTGTCCAGTCATATTCTATTCTACTGTATCCAATCATATTATATTCTACTGTATCCAATCATATTATATTATACTGTGTCCAATCATATTATATTCTACTGTGTCCAGTCATATTATATTCTACTGTGTCCAGTCATATTATATTCTACTGTATCCAATCATATTATATTCTACTGTGTCCAGTCATATTATATTCTACTGTGTCCAGTCATATTATATTCTACTGTGTCCAAATATTATATTCTACTGTATCCAATCATATTATATTCTACTGTATCCAATCATATTATATTCTACTGTGTCCAATCATATTATATTCTACTGTGTCCAGTCATATTCTATTCTACTGTATCCAATCATATTATATTCTACTGTATCCAATCATATTATATTCTACTGTGTCCAATCATATTCTATTCTACTGTGTCCAGTCATATTATATTCTACTGTGTCCAATCATATTATATTATACTGTATCCAATCATATTATATTCTACTGTGTCCAAATATTATATTCTACTGTGTCCAAATATTATATTCTACTTTGTCTAAATATTATATTCTACTGTGTCCAATCATATTATATTTTACTGTGTCCAATCATATTATATTCTACTGTATCCAACCATATTCTATTCTATGGTATCCAATCATATTATATTCTACTGTGTCCAATCATATTCTATTCTACTGTGTCCAGTCATATTCTATTCTACTGTATCCAATCATATTATATTCTACTGTATCCAATCATATTATATTCGACTGTGTCCAATCATATTATATTCTACTGTGTCCAGTCATATTCTATTCTACTGTATCCAATCATATTATATTCTACTGTATCCAATCATATTATATTCTACTGTGTCCAATCAAATTATATTCTACTGTGTCCAGTCATATTATATTCTACTGTGTCCAGTCATATTATATTCCACTGTATCCAATCATATTATATTCTACTGTGTCCAGTCATATTATATTCTACTGTGTCCAGTCATATTATATTCTACTGTGTCCAAATATTATATTCTACTGTATCCAATCATATTATATTCTACTGTATCCAATCATATTATATTCTACTGTGTCCAATCATATTATATTCTATTGTGTCCAGTCATATTCTATTCTACTGTATCCAATCATATTATATTCTACTGTATCCAATCATATTATATTCTACTGTGTCCAATCATATTATATTCTACTGCTTCCAGTCATATTATATTCTACTGTGTCCAGTCATATTATATTCTACTGTGTCCAGTTATATTATATTCTACTGTGTCCAGTCATATTATATTCTACTGTGTCCAGTCATATTATATTCTACTGTGTCCAATCATATTATATTCTACTGTGTCCAGTCATATTATATTCTACTGTATCCAATCATATTATATTCTACTGTGTCCAGTCATATTATATTCTACTGTGTCCAGTCATATTATATTCTACTGTATCCAATCATATTATATTCTACTGTGTCCAAATATTATATTCTACTGTGTCCAATCATATTATATTCTACTGTGTCCAATCATATTATATTCTACTGTGTCCAAATATTATATTATACTGTGTCCAAATATTATATTCTACTGTGTCCAATCATATTATATTCTACTGTGTCCAAATATTATATTATACTGTGTCCAATCATATTATATTCTACTGTATCCAGTCATATTATATTCTACTGTATCCAGTCATATTATATTCTACTGTGTCCAATCATATTATATTCTACTGTGTCCAATCATATTATATTCTACTGTATCCAATCATATTATATTCTACTGTGTCCAGTCATATTATATTCTACTGTGTCCAAATATTATATTCTACTGTGTCCAATCATATTATATTCTACTGTGTCCAAATAGTATATTCTACTGTATCCAATCATATTATATTCTACTGTATCCAATCATATTATATTCTACTGTGTCCAATCATATTATATTCTACTGTGTCCAGTCATATTCTATTCTACTGTATCCAATCATATTATATTCTACTGTATCCAATCATATTATATTATACTGTGTCCAATCATATTATATTCTACTGTGTCCAGTCATATTATATTCTACTGTGTCCAGTCATATTATATTCTACTGTATCCAATCATATTATATTCTACTGTGTCCAGTCATATTATATTCTACTGTGTCCAGTCATATTATATTCTACTGTGTCCAAATATTATATTCTACTGTATCCAATCATATTATATTCTACTGTATCCAATCATATTATATTCTACTGTGTCCAATCATATTATATTCTACTGTGTCCAGTCATATTCTATTCTACTGTATCCAATCATATTATATTCTACTGTATCCAATCATATTATATTCTACTGTGTCCAATCATATTATATTCTACTGTGTCCAGTCATATTATATTCTACTGTGTCCAATCATATTATATTATACTGTATCCAATCATATTATATTCTACTGTGTCCAAATATTATATTCTACTGTGTCCAAATATTATATTCTACTTTGTCTAAATATTATATTCTACTGTGTCCAATCATATTATATTCTACTGTGTCCAATCATATTATATTCTACTGTATCCAATCATATTCTATTCTACTGTATCCAATCATATTATATTCTACTGTGTCCAATCATATTCTATTCTACTGTATCCAATCACATTATATTCTACTGTGTCCAAATATTATATTCTACTGTGTCCAATCATATTATATTCTACTGTGTCCAATCACATTATATTCTACTGTGTCCAGATATTATATTATACTGTATCCAATCATATTATATTCTACTGTGTCCAGTCATATTATATTCTACTGTATCCAATCATATTATATTATACTGTGTCCAATCATATTATATTCTACTGTGTCCAATCATATTATATTCTACTGTATCCAGTCATATTATATTATACTGTGTCCAATCATATTATATTCTACTGTGTCCAGTCATATTATATTCTACTGTATCCAATCATATTATATTATACTGTGTCCAATCACATTATATTCTACTGTGTCCAGATATTATATTATACTGTATCCAATCATATTATATTCTACTGTGTCCAATCATATTATATTCTACTGTATCCAGTCATATTATATTATACTGTGTCCAATCATGTTATATTCTACTGTGTCCAGTCATATTATATTCTACTGTATCCAATCATATTATATTATACTGTGTCCAATCATATTATATTCTACTGTAACCAAATATTATATTCTACTGTATCCAATCGTATTATATTCTACTGTGTCCAGTCATATTCTATTCTACTGTATCCAATCATATTATATTCTACTGTATCCAATCATATTATATTCTACTGTGTCCAATCATATTATATTCTACTGTGTCCAGTCATATTATATTCTACTGTGTCCAGTCATATTACATTCTACTGTATCCAATCATATTATATTCTACTGTGTCCAGTCATATTATATTCTACTGTGTCCAGTCATATTATATTCTACTGTGTCCAAATATTATATTCTACTGTATCCAATCATATTATATTCGACTGTGTCCAATCATATTATATTCTACTGTGTCCAGTCATATTCTATTCTACTGTATCCAATCATATTATATTCTACTGTATCCAATCATATTATATTCTACTGTGTCCAATCATATTATATTCTACTGTGTCCAGTCATATTATATTCTACTGTGTCCAGTCATATTATATTCTACTGTATCCAATCATATTATATTCTACTGTGTCCAGTCATATTATATTCTATTGTGTCCAGTCATATTATATTCTACTGTGTCCAAATATTATATTCTACTGTATCCAATCATATTATATTCTACTGTATCCAATCATATTATATTCTACTGTGTCCAATCATATTATATTCTACTGTGTCCAGTCATATTCTATTCTACTGTATCCAATCATATTATATTCTACTGTATCCAATCATATTATATTCTACTGTGTCCAATCATATTATATTCTACTGTGTCCAGTCATATTATATTCTACTGTGTCCAGTCATATTATATTCTACTGTGTCCAGTTATATTTTATTCTACTGTGTCCAGTCATATTATATTCTACTGTGTCCAGTCATATTATATTCTACTGTGTCCAGTCATATTATATTCTACTGTATCCAATCATATTATATTCTACTGTGTCCAGTCATATTATATTCTACTGTGTCCAGTCATATTATATTCTACTGTATCCAATCATATTATATTCTACTGTGTCCAAATATTATATTCTACTGTGTCCAATCATATTATATTCTACTGTGTCCAATCATATTATATTCTACTGTGTCCAAATATTATATTATACTGTGTCCAAATATTATATTCTACTGTGTCCAATCATATTATATTCTACTGTGTCCAAATATTATATTATACTGTGTCCAATCATATTATATTCTACTGTGTCCAGTCATATTATATTCTACTGTATCCAGTCATATTATATTCTACTGTGTCCAATCATATTATATTCTACTGTGTCCAATCATATTATATTCTACTGTATCCAATCATATTATATTCTACTGTGTCCAGTCATATTATATTCTACTGTGTCCAAATATTATATTCTACTGTGTCCAATCATATTATATTCTACTTTGTCCAAATAGTATATTCTACTGTATCCAATCATATTATATTCTACTGTATCCAATCATATTATATTCTACTGTGTCCAATCATATTATATTCTACTGTGTCCAGTCATATTATATTCTACTGTGTCCAATCATATTATATTCTACTGTATCCAGTCATATTATATTCTACTGTGTCCAGTTATATTATATTCTACTGTGTCCAGTCATATTATATTCTACTGTGTCCAGTCATATTATATTCTACTGTGTCCAATCATATTATATTATACTGTATCCAATCATATTATATTCTACTGTGTCCAAATATTATATTCTACTGTGTCCAAATATTATATTCTACTTTGTCCAAATATTATATTCTACTGTGTCCAATCATATTATATTCTACTGTGTCCAATCATATTATATTCTACTGTATCCAATCATATTCTATTCTACTGTATCCAATCATATTATATTCTACTGTGTCCAAATATTATATTCTACTGTATCCAATCACATTATATTCTACTGTGTCCAAATATTATATTCTACTGTGTCCAATCATATTATATTCTACTGTGTCCAATCACATTATATTCTACTGTGTCCAGATATTATATTATACTGTATCCAATCATATTATATTCTACTGTGTCCAATCATATTATATTCTACTGTGTCCAAATATTATATTATACTGTGTCCAAATATTATATTCTACTGTGTCCAATCATATTATATTCTACTGTGTCCAAATATTATATTATACTGTGTCCAATCATATTATATTCTACTGTGTCCAGTCATATTATATTCTACTGTATCCAGTCATATTATATTCTACTGTGTCCAATCATATTATATTCTACTGTGTCCAATCATATTATATTCTACTGTATCCAATCATATTATATTCTACTGTGTCCAGTCATATTATATTCTACTGTGTCCAAATATTATATTCTACTGTGTCCAATCATATTATATTCTACTTTGTCCAAATAGTATATTCTACTGTATCCAATCATATTATATTCTACTGTATCCAATCATATTATATTCTACTGTGTCCAATCATATTATATTCTACTGTGTCCAGTCATATTATATTCTACTGTGTCCAATCATATTATATTCTACTGTATCCAGTCATATTATATTCTACTGTGTCCAGTTATATTATATTCTACTGTGTCCAGTCATATTATATTCTACTGTGTCCAGTCATATTATATTCTACTGTGTCCAATCATATTATATTATACTGTATCCAATCATATTATATTCTACTGTGTCCAAATATTATATTCTACTGTGTCCAAATATTATATTCTACTTTGTCCAAATATTATATTCTACTGTGTCCAATCATATTATATTCTACTGTGTCCAATCATATTATATTCTACTGTATCCAATCATATTCTATTCTACTGTATCCAATCTTATTATATTCTACTGTGTCCAAATATTATATTCTACTGTATCCAATCACATTATATTCTACTGTGTCCAAATATTATATTCTACTGTGTCCAATCATATTATATTCTACTGTGTCCAATCACATTATATTCTACTGTGTCCAGATATTATATTATACTGTATCCAATCATATTATATTCTACTGTGTCCAATCATATTATATTCTACTGTATCCAGTCATATTATATTATACTGTGTCCAATCATATTATATTCTACTGTGTCCAGTCATATTATATTCTACTGTATCCAGTCATATTATATTCTACTGTGTCCAATCATATTATATTCTACTGTGTCCAATCATATTCTATTCTACTGTATCCAATCACATTATATTCTACTGTGTCCAAATATTATATTCTACTGTGTCCAATCATATTATATTCTACTGTGTCCAATCACATTATATTCTACTGTGTCCAGATATTATATTATACTGTATCCAATCATATTATATTCTACTGTGTCCAGTCATATTATATTCTACTGTATCCAATCATATTATATTATACTGTGTCCAATCATATTATATTCTACTGTGTCCAATCATATTATATTCTACTGTGTCCAGTCATATTATATTCTACTGTATCCAATCATATTATATTATACTGTGTCCAATCACATTATATTCTACTGTGTCCAGATATTATATTATACTGTATCCAATCATATTATATTCTACTGTGTCCAATCATATTATATTCTACTGTATCCAGTCATATTATATTATACTGTGTCCAATCATATTATATTCTACTGTGTCCAGTCATATTATATTCTACTGTATCCAATCATATTATATTATACTGTGTCCAATCATATTATATTCTACTGTAACCAAATATTATATTCTACTGTATCCAATCGTATTATATTCTACTGTGTCCAGTCATATTCTATTCTACTGTATCCAATCATATTATATTCTACTGTATCCAATCATATTATATTCTACTGTGTCCAATCATATTATATTCTACTGTGTCCAGTCATATTATATTCTACTGTGTCCAGTCATATTACATTCTACTGTATCCAATCATATTATATTCTACTGTGTCCAGTCATATTATATTCTACTGTGTCCAGTCATATTATATTCTACTGTGTCCAAATATTATATTCTACTGTATCCAATCATATTATATTCGACTGTGTCCAATCATATTATATTCTACTGTGTCCAGTCATATTCTATTCTACTGTATCCAATCATATTATATTCTACTGTATCCAATCATATTATATTCTACTGTGTCCAATCATATTATATTCTACTGTGTCCAGTCATATTATATTCTACTGTGTCCAGTCATATTATATTCTACTGTATCCAATCATATTATATTCTACTGTGTCCAGTCATATTATATTCTATTGTGTCCAGTCATATTATATTCTACTGTGTCCAAATATTATATTCTACTGTATCCAATCATATTATATTCTACTGTATCCAATCATATTATATTCTACTGTGTCCAATCATATTATATTCTACTGTGTCCAGTCATATTCTATTCTACTGTATCCAATCATATTATATTCTACTGTATCCAATCATATTATATTCTACTGTGTCCAATCATATTATATTCTACTGTGTCCAGTCATATTATATTCTACTGTGTCCAGTCATATTATATTCTACTGTGTCCAGTTATATTTTATTCTACTGTGTCCAGTCATATTATATTCTACTGTGTCCAGTCATATTATATTCTACTGTGTCCAGTCATATTATATTCTACTGTATCCAATCATATTATATTCTACTGTGTCCAGTCATATTATATTCTACTGTGTCCAGTCATATTATATTCTACTGTATCCAATCATATTATATTCTACTGTGTCCAAATATTATATTCTACTGTGTCCAATCATATTATATTCTACTGTGTCCAATCATATTATATTCTACTGTGTCCAAATATTATATTATACTGTGTCCAAATATTATATTCTACTGTGTCCAATCATATTATATTCTACTGTGTCCAAATATTATATTATACTGTGTCCAGTCATATTATATTCTACTGTATCCAGTCATATTATATTCTACTGTGTCCAATCATATTATATTCTACTGTGTCCAATCATATTATATTCTACTGTATCCAATCATATTATATTCTACTGTGTCCAGTCATATTATATTCTACTGTGTCCAAATATTATATTCTACTGTGTCCAATCATATTATATTCTACTTTGTCCAAATAGTATATTCTACTGTATCCAATCATATTATATTCTACTGTATCCAATCATATTATATTCTACTGTGTCCAATCATATTATATTCTACTGTGTCCAGTCATATTATATTCTACTGTGTCAAATCATATTATATTCTACTGTATCCAGTCATATTATATTCTACTGTGTCCAGTTATATTATATTCTACTGTGTCCAGTCATATTATATTCTACTGTGTCCAGTCATATTATATTCTACTGTGTCCAATCATATTATATTATACTGTATCCAATCATATTATATTCTACTGTGTCCAAATATTATATTCTACTGTGTCCAAATATTATATTCTACTTTGTCCAAATATTATATTCTACTGTGTCCAATCATATTATATTCTACTGTGTCCAATCATATTATATTCTACTGTATCCAATCATATTCTATTCTACTGTATCCAATCATATTATATTCTACTGTGTCCAAATATTATATTCTACTGTATCCAATCACATTATATTCTACTGTGTCCAAATATTATATTCTACTGTGTCCAATCATATTATATTCTACTGTGTCCAATCACATTATATTCTACTGTGTCCAGATATTATATTATACTGTATCCAATCATATTATATTCTACTGTGTCCAATCATATTATATTCTACTGTATCCAGTCATATTATATTATACTGTGTCCAATCATATTATATTCTACTGTGTCCAGTCATATTATATTCTACTGTATCCAGTCATATTATATTCTACTGTGTCCAATCATATTATATTCTACTGTGTCCAATCATATTATATTCTACTGTATCCAATCATATTATATTCTACTGTGTCCAGTCATATTATATTCTACTGTGTCCAAATATTATATTCTACTGTGTCCAATCATATTATATTCTACTTTGTCCAAATAGTATATTCTACTGTATCCAATCATATTATATTCTACTGTATCCAATCATATTATATTCTACTGTGTCCAATCATATTATATTCTACTGTGTCCAGTCATATTATATTCTACTGTGTCCAATCATATTATATTCTACTGTATCCAGTCATATTATATTCTACTGTGTCCAGTTATATTATATTCTACTGTGTCCAGTCATATTATATTCTACTGTGTCCAGTCATATTATATTCTACTGTGTCCAATCATATTATATTATACTGTATCCAATCATATTATATTCTACTGTGTCCAAATATTATATTCTACTGTGTCCAAATATTATATTCTACTTTGTCCAAATATTATATTCTACTGTGTCCAATCATATTATATTCTACTGTGTCCAATCATATTATATTCTACTGTATCCAATCATATTCTATTCTACTGTATCCAATCATATTATATTCTACTGTGTCCAAATATTATATTCTACTGTATACAATCACATTATATTCTACTGTGTCCAAATATTATATTCTACTGTGTCCAATCATATTATATTCTACTGTGTCCAATCACATTATATTCTACTGTGTCCAGATATTATATTATACTGTATCCAATCATATTATATTCTACTGTGTCCAATCATATTATATTCTACTGTATCCAGTCATATTATATTATACTGTGTCCAATCATATTATATTCTACTGTGTCCAATCATATTATATTCTACTGTATCCAGTCATATTATATTATACTGTGTCCAATCATATTATATTCTACTGTGTCCAGTCATATTATATTCTACTGTATCCAATCATATTATATTATACTGTATCCAATCATATTATATTCTACTGTGTCCAATCATATTATATTCTACTGTGTCCAGTCATATTATATTCGACTGTATCCAGTCATATTATATTCTACTGTGTCCAATCATATTATATTATACTGTGTCCAGTCATATTATATTCTACTGTATCCAATCATATTCTACTGTATCCAGTCATATTATATTATAATGTGTCCAATCATATTATATTCTACTGTGTCCAATCATATTATATTATACTGTATCCAATCATATTATATTATACTGTGTCCAGTTATATTATATTCTACTGTGTCCAGTCATATTATATTCTACTGTGTCCAGTTATATTATATTCTACTGTGTCCAGTCATATTATATTCTACTGTGTCCAGTCATATTATATTCTACTGTGTCCAATCATATTATATTATACTGTATCCAATCATATTATATTCTACTGTGTCCAAATATTATATTCTACTGTGTCCAAATATTATATTCTACTTTGTCCAAATATTATATTCTACTGTGTCCAATCATATTATATTCTACTGTGTCCAATCATATTATATTCTACTGTATCCAATCATATTCTATTCTACTGTATCCAATCATATTATATTCTACTGTGTCCAAATATTATATTCTACTGTATACAATCACATTATATTCTACTGTGTCCAAATATTATATTCTACTGTGTCCAATCATATTATATTCTACTGTGTCCAATCACATTATATTCTACTGTGTCCAGATATTATATTATACTGTATCCAATCATATTATATTCTACTGTGTCCAATCATATTATATTCTACTGTATCCAGTCATATTATATTATACTGTGTCCAATCATATTATATTCTACTGTGTCCAATCATATTATATTCTACTGTATCCAGTCATATTATATTATACTGTGTCCAATCATATTATATTCTACTGTGTCCAGTCATATTATATTCTACTGTATCCAATCATATTATATTATACTGTATCCAATCATATTATATTCTACTGTGTCCAATCATATTATATTCTACTGTGTCCAGTCATATTATATTCGACTGTATCCAGTCATATTATATTCTACTGTGTCCAATCATATTATATTATACTGTGTCCAGTCATATTATATTCTACTGTATCCAATCATATTCTACTGTATCCAGTCATATTATATTATAATGTGTCCAATCATATTATATTCTACTGTGTCCAATCATATTATATTATACTGTATCCAATCATATTATATTATACTGTGTCCAATCATATATTCTACTGTGTCCAATCACATTATATTCTACTGTGTCCAGTCATATTATATTCTACTGTATCCAATCATATTATATTCTACTGTGTCCAATCACATTATATTCTACTGTGTCCAATCATATTATATTCTACTGTATCCAATCATATTATATTATACTGTGTCCAATCATATTATATTCTACTGTGTCCAATCACATTATATTCTACTGTGTCCAGTCATATTATATTCTACTGTGTCCAGTCATATTATATTATACTGTGTCCAGTCATATTATATTCTACTGTATCCAGTCATATTATATTCTACTGTGTCCAGTCATATTATATTCTACTGTGTCCAGTCATATTATATTATACTGTGTCCAATCATATTATATTCTACTGTGTCCAGTCATATTATATTCTACTGTATCCAATCATATTATATTCTACTGTGTCCAGTCATATTATATTCTACTGTGTCCAGTCATATTATATTATACTGTATCCAATCATATTATATTCTACTGTATCCAATCATATTATATTCTACTGTGTCCAATCATATTATATGCTACTGTGTCCAGTCATATTATATTCTACTGTGTCCAGTCATATTATATTCCACTGTATCCAATCATATTATATTCTACTGTGTCCAGTCATATTATAGTCTACTGTGTCCAGTCATATTATATTCTACTGTGTCCAAATATTATATTCTACTGTATCCAATCATATTATATTCTACTGTATCCAATCATATTATATTCTACTGTGTCCAATCATATTATATTCTATTGTGTCCAGTCATATTCTATTCTACTGTATCCAATCATATTATATTCTACTGTATCCAATCATATTATATTCTACTGTGTCCAATCATATTATATTCTACTGTGTCCAGTCATATTATATTCTACTGTGTCCAGTCATATTATATTCTACTGTGTCCAGTTATATTATATTCTACTGTGTCCAGTCATATTATATTCTACTGTGTCCAGTCATATTATATTCTACTGTGTCCAATCATATTATATTCTACTGTGTCCAGTCATATTATATTCTACTGTGTCCAAATATTATATTCTACTGTGTCCAAATATTATATTCTACTGTGTCCAATCATATTATATTCTACTGTGTCCAAATAGTATATTCTACTGTATCCAATCATATTATATTCTACTGTGTCCAGTCATATTCTATTCTACTGTATCCAATCATATTATATTCTACTGTATCCAATCATATTATATTCTACTGTGTCCAATCATATTATATTCTACTGTGTCCAGTCATATTATATTCTACTGTGTCCAATCATATTATATTATACTGTATCCAATCATATTATATTCTACTGTGTCCAAATATTATATTCTACTGTGTCCAAATATTATATTCTACTTTGTCTAAATATTATATTCTACTGTGTCCAATCATATTATATTCTACTGTGTCCAATCATATTATATTCTACTGTATCCAATCATATTCTATTCTACTGTATCCAATCATATTATATTCTACTGTGTCCAATCATATTCTATTCTACTGTATCCAATCACATTATATTCTACTGTGTCCAAATATTATATTCTACTGTGTCCAATCATATTATATTCTACTGTGTCCAATCACATTATATTCTACTGTGTCCAGATATTATATTATACTGTATCCAATCATATTATATTCTACTGTGTCCAGTCATATTATATTCTACTGTATCCAATCATATTATATTATACTGTGTCCAATCATATTATATTCTACTGTGTCCAATCATATTATATTCTACTGTATCCAGTCATATTATATTATACTGTGTCCAATCATATTATATTCTACTGTGTCCAGTCATATTATATTCTACTGTATCCAATCATATTATATTATACTGTGTCCAATCACATTATATTCTACTGTGTCCAGATATTATATTATACTGTATCCAATCATATTATATTCTACTGTGTCCAATCATATTATATTCTACTGTATCCAGTCATATTATATTATACTGTGTCCAATCATGTTATATTCTACTGTGTCCAGTCATATTATATTCTACTGTATCCAATCATATTATATTATACTGTGTCCAATCATATTATATTCTACTGTAACCAAATATTATATTCTACTGTATCCAATCGTATTATATTCTACTGTGTCCAGTCATATTCTATTCTACTGTATCCAATCATATTATATTCTACTGTATCCAATCATATTATATTCTACTGTGTCCAATCATATTATATTCTACTGTGTCCAGTCATATTATATTCTACTGTGTCCAGTCATATTACATTCTACTGTATCCAATCATATTATATTCTACTGTGTCCAGTCATATTATATTCTACTGTGTCCAGTCATATTATATTCTACTGTGTCCAAATATTATATTCTACTGTATCCAATCATATTATATTCGACTGTGTCCAATCATATTATATTCTACTGTGTCCAGTCATATTCTATTCTACTGTATCCAATCATATTATATTCTACTGTATCCAATCATATTATATTCTACTGTGTCCAATCATATTATATTCTACTGTGTCCAGTCATATTATATTCTACTGTGTCCAGTCATATTATATTCTACTGTATCCAATCATATTATATTCTACTGTGTCCAGTCATATTATATTCTATTGTGTCCAGTCATATTATATTCTACTGTGTCCAAATATTATATTCTACTGTATCCAATCATATTATATTCTACTGTATCCAATCATATTATATTCTACTGTGTCCAATCATATTATATTCTACTGTGTCCAGTCATATTCTATTCTACTGTATCCAATCATATTATATTCTACTGTATCCAATCATATTATATTCTACTGTGTCCAATCATATTATATTCTACTGTGTCCAGTCATATTATATTCTACTGTGTCCAGTCATATTATATTCTACTGTGTCCAGTTATATTTTATTCTACTGTGTCCAGTCATATTATATTCTACTGTGTCCAGTCATATTATATTCTACTGTGTCCAGTCATATTATATTCTACTGTATCCAATCATATTATATTCTACTGTGTCCAGTCATATTATATTCTACTGTGTCCAGTCATATTATATTCTACTGTATCCAATCATATTATATTCTACTGTGTCCAAATATTATATTCTACTGTGTCCAATCATATTATATTCTACTGTGTCCAATCATATTATATTCTACTGTGTCCAAATATTATATTATACTGTGTCCAAATATTATATTCTACTGTGTCCAATCATATTATATTCTACTGTGTCCAAATATTATATTATACTGTGTCCAATCATATTATATTCTACTGTGTCCAGTCATATTATATTCTACTGTATCCAGTCATATTATATTCTACTGTGTCCAATCATATTATATTCTACTGTGTCCAATCATATTATATTCTACTGTATCCAATCATATTATATTCTACTGTGTCCAGTCATATTATATTCTACTGTGTCCAAATATTATATTCTACTGTGTCCAATCATATTATATTCTACTTTGTCCAAATAGTATATTCTACTGTATCCAATCATATTATATTCTACTGTATCCAATCATATTATATTCTACTGTGTCCAATCATATTATATTCTACTGTGTCCAGTCATATTATATTCTACTGTGTCCAATCATATTATATTCTACTGTATCCAGTCATATTATATTCTACTGTGTCCAGTTATATTATATTCTACTGTGTCCAGTCATATTATATTCTACTGTGTCCAGTCATATTATATTCTACTGTGTCCAATCATATTATATTATACTGTATCCAATCATATTATATTCTACTGTGTCCAAATATTATATTCTACTGTGTCCAAATATTATATTCTACTTTGTCCAAATATTATATTCTACTGTGTCCAATCATATTATATTCTACTGTGTCCAATCATATTATATTCTACTGTATCCAATCATATTCTATTCTACTGTATCCAATCATATTATATTCTACTGTGTCCAAATATTATATTCTACTGTATCCAATCACATTATATTCTACTGTGTCCAAATATTATATTCTACTGTGTCCAATCATATTATATTCTACTGTGTCCAATCACATTATATTCTACTGTGTCCAGATATTATATTATACTGTATCCAATCATATTATATTCTACTGTGTCCAATCATATTATATTCTACTGTGTCCAAATATTATATTATACTGTGTCCAAATATTATATTCTACTGTGTCCAATCATATTATATTCTACTGTGTCCAAATATTATATTATACTGTGTCCAATCATATTATATTCTACTGTGTCCAGTCATATTATATTCTACTGTATCCAGTCATATTATATTCTACTGTGTCCAATCATATTATATTCTACTGTGTCCAATCATATTATATTCTACTGTATCCAATCATATTATATTCTACTGTGTCCAGTCATATTATATTCTACTGTGTCCAAATATTATATTCTACTGTGTCCAATCATATTATATTCTACTTTGTCCAAATAGTATATTCTACTGTATCCAATCATATTATATTCTACTGTATCCAATCATATTATATTCTACTGTGTCCAATCATATTATATTCTACTGTGTCCAGTCATATTATATTCTACTGTGTCCAATCATATTATATTCTACTGTATCCAGTCATATTATATTCTACTGTGTCCAGTTATATTATATTCTACTGTGTCCAGTCATATTATATTCTACTGTGTCCAGTCATATTATATTCTACTGTGTCCAATCATATTATATTATACTGTATCCAATCATATTATATTCTACTGTGTCCAAATATTATATTCTACTGTGTCCAAATATTATATTCTACTTTGTCCAAATATTATATTCTACTGTGTCCAATCATATTATATTCTACTGTGTCCAATCATATTATATTCTACTGTATCCAATCATATTCTATTCTACTGTATCCAATCTTATTATATTCTACTGTGTCCAAATATTATATTCTACTGTATCCAATCACATTATATTCTACTGTGTCCAAATATTATATTCTACTGTGTCCAATCATATTATATTCTACTGTGTCCAATCACATTATATTCTACTGTGTCCAGATATTATATTATACTGTATCCAATCATATTATATTCTACTGTGTCCAATCATATTATATTCTACTGTATCCAGTCATATTATATTATACTGTGTCCAATCATATTATATTCTACT
This sequence comes from Notolepis coatsorum, assembly GCF_963971535.1. Taxonomy (NCBI): domain Eukaryota; kingdom Metazoa; phylum Chordata; class Actinopteri; order Aulopiformes; family Paralepididae; genus Notolepis; species Notolepis coatsorum. The sequence continues at coordinate 156,319 of NW_028173224.1, read as the reverse complement.
GTGTCCAGTCATATTATATTCTACTGTATCCAGTCATATTATATTCTACTGTGTCCAATCATATTATATTCTACTGTGTCCAATCATATTCTATTCTACTGTATCCAATCACATTATATTCTACTGTGTCCAAATATTATATTCTACTGTGTCCAATCATATTATATTCTACTGTGTCCAATCACATTATATTCTACTGTGTCCAGATATTATATTATACTGTATCCAATCATATTATATTCTACTGTGTCCAGTCATATTATATTCTACTGTATCCAATCATATTATATTATACTGTGTCCAATCATATTATATTCTACTGTGTCCAATCATATTATATTCTACTGTGTCCAGTCATATTATATTCTACTGTATCCAATCATATTATATTATACTGTGTCCAATCACATTATATTCTACTGTGTCCAGATATTATATTATACTGTATCCAATCATATTATATTCTACTGTGTCCAATCATATTATATTCTACTGTATCCAGTCATATTATATTATACTGTGTCCAATCATATTATATTCTACTGTGTCCAGTCATATTATATTCTACTGTATCCAATCATATTATATTATACTGTGTCCAATCATATTATATTCTACTGTAACCAAATATTATATTCTACTGTATCCAATCGTATTATATTCTACTGTGTCCAGTCATATTCTATTCTACTGTATCCAATCATATTATATTCTACTGTATCCAATCATATTATATTCTACTGTGTCCAATCATATTATATTCTACTGTGTCCAGTCATATTATATTCTACTGTGTCCAGTCATATTACATTCTACTGTATCCAATCATATTATATTCTACTGTGTCCAGTCATATTATATTCTACTGTGTCCAGTCATATTATATTCTACTGTGTCCAAATATTATATTCTACTGTATCCAATCATATTATATTCGACTGTGTCCAATCATATTATATTCTACTGTGTCCAGTCATATTCTATTCTACTGTATCCAATCATATTATATTCTACTGTATCCAATCATATTATATTCTACTGTGTCCAATCATATTATATTCTACTGTGTCCAGTCATATTATATTCTACTGTGTCCAGTCATATTATATTCTACTGTATCCAATCATATTATATTCTACTGTGTCCAGTCATATTATATTCTATTGTGTCCAGTCATATTATATTCTACTGTGTCCAAATATTATATTCTACTGTATCCAATCATATTATATTCTACTGTATCCAATCATATTATATTCTACTGTGTCCAATCATATTATATTCTACTGTGTCCAGTCATATTCTATTCTACTGTATCCAATCATATTATATTCTACTGTATCCAATCATATTATATTCTACTGTGTCCAATCATATTATATTCTACTGTGTCCAGTCATATTATATTCTACTGTGTCCAGTCATATTATATTCTACTGTGTCCAGTTATATTTTATTCTACTGTGTCCAGTCATATTATATTCTACTGTGTCCAGTCATATTATATTCTACTGTGTCCAGTCATATTATATTCTACTGTATCCAATCATATTATATTCTACTGTGTCCAGTCATATTATATTCTACTGTGTCCAGTCATATTATATTCTACTGTATCCAATCATATTATATTCTACTGTGTCCAAATATTATATTCTACTGTGTCCAATCATATTATATTCTACTGTGTCCAATCATATTATATTCTACTGTGTCCAAATATTATATTATACTGTGTCCAAATATTATATTCTACTGTGTCCAATCATATTATATTCTACTGTGTCCAAATATTATATTATACTGTGTCCAGTCATATTATATTCTACTGTATCCAGTCATATTATATTCTACTGTGTCCAATCATATTATATTCTACTGTGTCCAATCATATTATATTCTACTGTATCCAATCATATTATATTCTACTGTGTCCAGTCATATTATATTCTACTGTGTCCAAATATTATATTCTACTGTGTCCAATCATATTATATTCTACTTTGTCCAAATAGTATATTCTACTGTATCCAATCATATTATATTCTACTGTATCCAATCATATTATATTCTACTGTGTCCAATCATATTATATTCTACTGTGTCCAGTCATATTATATTCTACTGTGTCAAATCATATTATATTCTACTGTATCCAGTCATATTATATTCTACTGTGTCCAGTTATATTATATTCTACTGTGTCCAGTCATATTATATTCTACTGTGTCCAGTCATATTATATTCTACTGTGTCCAATCATATTATATTATACTGTATCCAATCATATTATATTCTACTGTGTCCAAATATTATATTCTACTGTGTCCAAATATTATATTCTACTTTGTCCAAATATTATATTCTACTGTGTCCAATCATATTATATTCTACTGTGTCCAATCATATTATATTCTACTGTATCCAATCATATTCTATTCTACTGTATCCAATCATATTATATTCTACTGTGTCCAAATATTATATTCTACTGTATCCAATCACATTATATTCTACTGTGTCCAAATATTATATTCTACTGTGTCCAATCATATTATATTCTACTGTGTCCAATCACATTATATTCTACTGTGTCCAGATATTATATTATACTGTATCCAATCATATTATATTCTACTGTGTCCAATCATATTATATTCTACTGTATCCAGTCATATTATATTATACTGTGTCCAATCATATTATATTCTACTGTGTCCAGTCATATTATATTCTACTGTATCCAGTCATATTATATTCTACTGTGTCCAATCATATTATATTCTACTGTGTCCAATCATATTATATTCTACTGTATCCAATCATATTATATTCTACTGTGTCCAGTCATATTATATTCTACTGTGTCCAAATATTATATTCTACTGTGTCCAATCATATTATATTCTACTTTGTCCAAATAGTATATTCTACTGTATCCAATCATATTATATTCTACTGTATCCAATCATATTATATTCTACTGTGTCCAATCATATTATATTCTACTGTGTCCAGTCATATTATATTCTACTGTGTCCAATCATATTATATTCTACTGTATCCAGTCATATTATATTCTACTGTGTCCAGTTATATTATATTCTACTGTGTCCAGTCATATTATATTCTACTGTGTCCAGTCATATTATATTCTACTGTGTCCAATCATATTATATTATACTGTATCCAATCATATTATATTCTACTGTGTCCAAATATTATATTCTACTGTGTCCAAATATTATATTCTACTTTGTCCAAATATTATATTCTACTGTGTCCAATCATATTATATTCTACTGTGTCCAATCATATTATATTCTACTGTATCCAATCATATTCTATTCTACTGTATCCAATCATATTATATTCTACTGTGTCCAAATATTATATTCTACTGTATACAATCACATTATATTCTACTGTGTCCAAATATTATATTCTACTGTGTCCAATCATATTATATTCTACTGTGTCCAATCACATTATATTCTACTGTGTCCAGATATTATATTATACTGTATCCAATCATATTATATTCTACTGTGTCCAATCATATTATATTCTACTGTATCCAGTCATATTATATTATACTGTGTCCAATCATATTATATTCTACTGTGTCCAATCATATTATATTCTACTGTATCCAGTCATATTATATTATACTGTGTCCAATCATATTATATTCTACTGTGTCCAGTCATATTATATTCTACTGTATCCAATCATATTATATTATACTGTATCCAATCATATTATATTCTACTGTGTCCAATCATATTATATTCTACTGTGTCCAGTCATATTATATTCGACTGTATCCAGTCATATTATATTCTACTGTGTCCAATCATATTATATTATACTGTGTCCAGTCATATTATATTCTACTGTATCCAATCATATTCTACTGTATCCAGTCATATTATATTATAATGTGTCCAATCATATTATATTCTACTGTGTCCAATCATATTATATTATACTGTATCCAATCATATTATATTATACTGTGTCCAGTTATATTATATTCTACTGTGTCCAGTCATATTATATTCTACTGTGTCCAGTTATATTATATTCTACTGTGTCCAGTCATATTATATTCTACTGTGTCCAGTCATATTATATTCTACTGTGTCCAATCATATTATATTATACTGTATCCAATCATATTATATTCTACTGTGTCCAAATATTATATTCTACTGTGTCCAAATATTATATTCTACTTTGTCCAAATATTATATTCTACTGTGTCCAATCATATTATATTCTACTGTGTCCAATCATATTATATTCTACTGTATCCAATCATATTCTATTCTACTGTATCCAATCATATTATATTCTACTGTGTCCAAATATTATATTCTACTGTATACAATCACATTATATTCTACTGTGTCCAAATATTATATTCTACTGTGTCCAATCATATTATATTCTACTGTGTCCAATCACATTATATTCTACTGTGTCCAGATATTATATTATACTGTATCCAATCATATTATATTCTACTGTGTCCAATCATATTATATTCTACTGTATCCAGTCATATTATATTATACTGTGTCCAATCATATTATATTCTACTGTGTCCAATCATATTATATTCTACTGTATCCAGTCATATTATATTATACTGTGTCCAATCATATTATATTCTACTGTGTCCAGTCATATTATATTCTACTGTATCCAATCATATTATATTATACTGTATCCAATCATATTATATTCTACTGTGTCCAATCATATTATATTCTACTGTGTCCAGTCATATTATATTCGACTGTATCCAGTCATATTATATTCTACTGTGTCCAATCATATTATATTATACTGTGTCCAGTCATATTATATTCTACTGTATCCAATCATATTCTACTGTATCCAGTCATATTATATTATAATGTGTCCAATCATATTATATTCTACTGTGTCCAATCATATTATATTATACTGTATCCAATCATATTATATTATACTGTGTCCAATCATATATTCTACTGTGTCCAATCACATTATATTCTACTGTGTCCAGTCATATTATATTCTACTGTATCCAATCATATTATATTCTACTGTGTCCAATCACATTATATTCTACTGTGTCCAATCATATTATATTCTACTGTATCCAATCATATTATATTATACTGTGTCCAATCATATTATATTCTACTGTGTCCAATCACATTATATTCTACTGTGTCCAGTCATATTATATTCTACTGTGTCCAGTCATATTATATTATACTGTGTCCAGTCATATTATATTCTACTGTATCCAGTCATATTATATTCTACTGTGTCCAGTCATATTATATTCTACTGTGTCCAGTCATATTATATTATACTGTGTCCAATCATATTATATTCTACTGTGTCCAGTCATATTATATTCTACTGTATCCAATCATATTATATTCTACTGTGTCCAGTCATATTATATTCTACTGTGTCCAGTCATATTATATTATACTGTATCCAATCATATTATATTCTACTGTATCCAATCATATTATATTCTACTGTGTCCAATCATATTATATGCTACTGTGTCCAGTCATATTATATTCTACTGTGTCCAGTCATATTATATTCCACTGTATCCAATCATATTATATTCTACTGTGTCCAGTCATATTATAGTCTACTGTGTCCAGTCATATTATATTCTACTGTGTCCAAATATTATATTCTACTGTATCCAATCATATTATATTCTACTGTATCCAATCATATTATATTCTACTGTGTCCAATCATATTATATTCTATTGTGTCCAGTCATATTCTATTCTACTGTATCCAATCATATTATATTCTACTGTATCCAATCATATTATATTCTACTGTGTCCAATCATATTATATTCTACTGTGTCCAGTCATATTATATTCTACTGTGTCCAGTCATATTATATTCTACTGTGTCCAGTTATATTATATTCTACTGTGTCCAGTCATATTATATTCTACTGTGTCCAGTCATATTATATTCTACTGTGTCCAATCATATTATATTCTACTGTGTCCAGTCATATTATATTCTACTGTGTCCAAATATTATATTCTACTGTGTCCAAATATTATATTCTACTGTGTCCAATCATATTATATTCTACTGTGTCCAAATAGTATATTCTACTGTATCCAATCATATTATATTCTACTGTATCCAATCATATTATATTCTACTGTGTCCAATCATATTATATTCTACTGTGTCCAGTCATATTCTATTCTACTGTATCCAATCATATTATATTCTACTGTATCCAATCATATTATATTCGACTGTGTCCAATCATATTATATTCTACTGTGTCCAGTCATATTATATTCTACTGTATCCAATCATATTATATTCTACTGTATCCAATCATATTATATTCTACTGTGTCCAATCATATTATATTCTACTGTGTCCAGTCATATTATATTCTACTGTGTCCAGTCATATTATATTCCACTGTATCCAATCATATTATATTCTACTGTGTCCAGTCATATTATATTCTACTGTGTCCAGTCATATTATATTCTACTGTGTCCAAATATTATATTCTACTGTATCCAATCATATTATATTCTACTGTATCCAATCATATTATATTCTACTGTGTCCAATCATATTATATTCTACTGTGTCCAGTCATATTCTATTATACTGTATCCAATCATATTATATTCTACTGTATCCAATCATATTATATTCTACTGTGTCCAATCATATTATATTCTACTGTGTCCAGTCATATTATATTCTACTGTGTCCAGTTATATTATATTCTACTGTGTCCAGTCATATTATATTCTACTGTGTCCAGTCATATTATATTCTACTGTGTCCAATCATATTATATTCTACTGTGTCCAGTCATATTATATTCTACTGTATCCAATCATATTATATTCTACTGTGTCCAGTCATATTATATTCTACTGTGTCCAGTCATATTATATTCTACTGTATCCAATCATATTATATTCTACTGTGTCCAAATATTATATTCTACTGTGTCCAATCATATTATATTCTACTGTGTCCAATCATATTATATTCTACTGTGTCCAAATATTATATTATACTGTGTCCAAATATTATATTCTACTGTGTCCAATCATATTATATTCTACTGTGTCCAAATATTATATTATACTGTGTCCAATCATATTATATTCTACTGTGTCCAGTCATATTATATTCTACTGTATCCAGTCATATTATATTCTACTGTGTCCAATCATATTATATTCTACTGTGTCCAATCATATTATATTCTACTGTATCCAATCATATTATATTCTACTGTGTCCAGTCATATTATATTCTACTGTGTCCAAATATTATATTCTACTGTGTCCAATCATATTATATTCTACTGTGTCCAAATAGTATATTCTACTGTATCCAATCATATTATATTCTACTGTATCCAATCATATTATATTCTACTGTGTCCAATCATATTATATTCTACTGTGTCCAGTCATATTCTATTCTACTGTATCCAATCATATTATATTCTACTGTATCCAATCATATTATATTATACTGTGTCCAATCATATTATATTCTACTGTGTCCAGTCATATTATATTCTACTGTGTCCAGTCATATTATATTCTACTGTATCCAATCATATTATATTCGACTGTGTCCAGTCATATTATATTCTACTGTGTCCAGTCATATTATATTCTACTGTGTCCAAATATTATATTCTACTGTATCCAATCATATTATATTCTACTGTATCCAATGATATTATATTCTACTGTGTCCAATCATATTATATTCTACTGTGTCCAGTCATATTCTATTCTACTGTATCCAATCATATTATATTCTACTGTATCCAATCATATTATATTCTACTGTGTCCAATCATATTCTATTCTACTGTGTCCAGTCATATTATATTCTACTGTGTCCAATCATATTATATTATACTGTATCCAATCATATTATATTCTACTGTGTCCAAATATTATATTCTACTGTGTCCAAATATTATATTCTACTTTGTCTAAATATTATATTCTACTGTGTCCAATCATATTATATTCTACTGTGTCCAATCATATTATATTCTACTGTATCCAATCATATTCTATTCTACTGTATCCAATCATATTATATTCTACTGTGTCCAATCATATTCTATTCTACTGTGTCCAGTCATATTCTATTCTACTGTATCCAATCATATTATATTCTACTGTATCCAATCATATTATATTCGACTGTGTCCAATCATATTATATTCTACTGTGTCCAGTCATATTCTATTCTATTGTATCCAATCATATTATATTCTACTGTATCCAATCATATTATATTCTACTGTGTCCAATCATATTATATTCTACTGTGTCCAGTCATATTATATTCTACTGTGTCCAGTCATATTATATTCCACTGTATCCAATCATATTATATTCTACTGTGTCCAGTCATATTATATTCTACTGTGTCCAGTCATATTATATTCTACTGTGTCCAAATATTATATTCTACTGAATCCAATCATATTATATTCTACTGTATCCAATCATATTATATTCTACTGTGTCCAATCATATTATATTCTATTGTGTCCAGTCATATTCTATTCTACTGTATCCAATCATATTATATTCTACTGTATCCAATCATATTATATTCTACTGTGTCCAATCATATTATATTCTACTGTGTCCAGTCATATTATATTCTACTGTGTCCAGTCATATTATATTCTACTGTGTCCAGTTATATTATATTCTACTGTGTCCAGTCATATTATATTCTACTGTGTCCAGTCATATTATATTCTACTGTGTCCAATCATATTATATTCTACTGTGTCCAGTCATATTATAGTCTACTGTATCCAATCATATTATATTCTACTGTGTCCAGTCATATTATATTCTACTGTGTCCAGTCATATTATATTCTACTGTATCCAATCATATTATATTCTACTGTGTCCAAATATTATATTCTACTGTGTCCAATCATATTATATTCTACTGTGTCCAATCATATTATATTCTACTGTGTCCAAATATTATATTATACTGTGTCCAAATATTATATTCTACTGTGTCCAATCATATTATATTCTACTGTGTCCAAATATTATATTATACTGTGTCCAATCATATTATATTCTACTGTGTCCAGTCATATTATATTCTACTGTATCCAGTCATATTATATTCTACTGTGTCCAATCATATTATATTCTACTGTGTCCAATCATATTATATTCTACTGTATCCAATCATATTATATTCTACTGTGTCCAGTCATATTATATTCTACTGTGTCCAAATATTATATTCTACTGTGTCCAATCATATTATATTCTACTGTGTCCAAATAGTATATTCTACTGTATCCAATCATATTATATTCTACTGTATCCAATCATATTATATTCTACTGTGTCCAATCATATTATATTCTACTGTGTCCAGTCATATTCTATTCTACTGTATCCAATCATATTATATTCTACTGTATCCAATCATATTATATTCTACTGTGTCCAATCATATTATATTCTACTGTGTCCAGTCATATTATATTCTACTGTGTCCAGTCATATTATATTCTACTGTATCCAATCATATTATATTCTACTGTGTCCAGTCATATTATATTCTACTGTGTCCAGTCATATTATATTCTACTGTGTCCAAATATTATATTCTACTGTATCCAATCATATTATATTCTACTGTATCCAATCATATTATATTCTACTGTGTCCAATCATATTATATTCTACTGTGTCCAGTCATATTCTATTCTACTGTATCCAATCATATTATATTCTACTGTATCCAATCATATTATATTCTACTGTGTCCAATCATATTATATTCTACTGTGTCCAGTCATATTATATTCTACTGTGTCCAATCATATTATATTATACTGTATCCAATCATATTATATTCTACTGTGTCCAAATATTATATTCTACTGTGTCCAAATATTATATTCTACTTTGTCTAAATATTATATTCTACTGTGTCCAATCATATTATATTCTACTGTGTCCAATCATATTATATTCTACTGTATCCAATCATATTCTATTCTACTGTATCCAATCATATTATATTCTACTGTGTCCAATCATATTATATTCTACTGTATCCAATCACATTATATTCTACTGTGTCCAAATATTATATTCTACTGTGTCCAATCATATTATATTCTACTGTGTCCAATCACATTATATTCTACTGTGTCCAGATATTATATTATACTGTATCCAATCATATTATATTCTACTGTGTCCAGTCATATTATATTCTACTGTATCCAATCATATTATATTATACTGTGTCCAATCATATTATATTCTACTGTGTCCAATCATATTATATTCTACTGTATCCAGTCATATTATATTATACTGTGTCCAATCATATTATATTCTACTGTGTCCAGTCATATTATATTCTACTGTATCCAATCATATTATATTATACTGTGTCCAATCACATTATATTCTACTGTGTCCAGATATTATATTATACTGTATCCAATCATATTATATTCTACTGTGTCCAATCATATTATATTCTACTGTATCCAGTCATATTATATTATACTGTGTCCAATCATATTATATTCTACTGTGTCCAGTCATATTATATTCTACTGTATCCAATCATATTATATTATACTGTGTCCAATCATATTATATTCTACTGTAACCAAATATTATATTCTACTGTATCCAATCGTATTATATTCTACTGTGTCCAGTCATATTCTATTCTACTGTATCCAATCATATTATATTCTACTGTATCCAATCATATTATATTCTACTGTGTCCAATCATATTATATTCTACTGTGTCCAGTCATATTATATTCTACTGTGTCCAGTCATATTACATTCTACTGTATCCAATCATATTATATTCTACTGTGTCCAGTCATATTATATTCTACTGTGTCCAGTCATATTATATTCTACTGTGTCCAAATATTATATTCTACTGTATCCAATCATATTATATTCGACTGTGTCCAATCATATTATATTCTACTGTGTCCAGTCATATTCTATTCTACTGTATCCAATCATATTATATTCTACTGTATCCAATCATATTATATTCTACTGTGTCCAATCATATTATATTCTACTGTGTCCAGTCATATTATATTCTACTGTGTCCAGTCATATTATATTCTACTGTATCCAATCATATTATATTCTACTGTGTCCAGTCATATTATATTCTATTGTGTCCAGTCATATTATATTCTACTGTGTCCAAATATTATATTCTACTGTATCCAATCATATTATATTCTACTGTATCCAATCATATTATATTCTACTGTGTCCAATCATATTATATTCTACTGTGTCCAGTCATATTATATTCTACTGTGTCCAATCATATTATATTCTACTGTATCCAATCATATTATATTCTACTGTGTCCAATCATATTATATTCTACTGTGTCCAGTCATATTATATTCTACTGTGTCCAGTCATATTATATTCTACTGTGTCCAGTTATATTTTATTCTACTGTGTCCAGTCATATTATATTCTACTGTGTCCAGTCATATTATATTCTACTGTGTCCAGTCATATTATATTCTACTGTATCCAATCATATTATATTCTACTGTGTCCAGTCATATTATATTCTACTGTGTCCAGTCATATTATATTCTACTGTATCCAATCATATTATATTCTACTGTGTCCAAATATTATATTCTACTGTGTCCAATCATATTATATTCTACTGTGTCCAATCATATTATATTCTACTGTGTCCAAATATTATATTATACTGTGTCCAAATATTATATTCTACTGTGTCCAATCATATTATATTCTACTGTGTCCAAATATTATATTATACTGTGTCCAATCATATTATATTCTACTGTGTCCAGTCATATTATATTCTACTGTATCCAGTCATATTATATTCTACTGTGTCCAATCATATTATATTCTACTGTGTCCAATCATATTATATTCTATTGTATCCAATCATATTATATTCTACTGTGTCCAGTCATATTATATTCTACTGTGTCCAAATATTATATTCTACTGTGTCCAATCATATTATATTCTACTTTGTCCAAATAGTATATTCTACTGTATCCAATCATATTATATTCTACTGTATCCAATCATATTATATTCTACTGTGTCCAATCATATTATATTCTACTGTGTCCAGTCATATTATATTCTACTGTGTCCAATCATATTATATTCTACTGTATCCAGTCATATTATATTCTACTGTGTCCAGTTATATTATATTCTACTGTGTCCAGTCATATTATATTCTACTGTGTCCAGTCATATTATATTCTTCTACTGTGTCCAAATATTATATTCTACTTTGTCCAAATATTATATTCTACTGTGTCCAATCATATTATATTCTACTGTGTCCAATCATATTATATTCTACTGTATCCAATCATATTCTATTCTACTGTATCCAATCATATTATATTCTACTGTGTCCAAATATTATATTCTACTGTATCCAATCACATTATTCAAGTTCAAGTTCAAGTTCTTTAATAGTTGTCATACAGAAGTACAGAATACTTTCATACAAAATGCTTCTTACTGTTACGCTCCAGAGACTGTGCTAGACAAGATAGTATCAAATAACATAATAACATAATATAGCATGAATTTAGAAGAAGAAAATTAGGTCACAGTGTTCGGTATAGACATATGTACAATGTTCTGAGTTACCATATAATATACAATACACAATACTATGCAGTGTACTAATGTACAGTACTATCTAGTGCAAAGCAGAAATGGGATGAGGTACAATTTTAGGTACAATTTACAGTAAGGTGTACGAGTTGTAGTGCAATCCTTCATCCATAAATATAAAGTGTGGGGAGTGGGTGCTACAGTGTGTTTGTTTAAAGTGGGTGTGTGCTATAAGTGTGTGGAGTGGGTGCTACAGTGTGTTTGTTTAAAGTGAGTGTGTGCGTGTGGATGTGTGTGCTATGTGCGTTTGGTGGTTGTTGTTGTGTAGTGTTCATTCATTGTTCGTTTAGCAGCCTGATGGCCTGGGGATAGAAGCTTCTTCTGAGTCTTTCTGTGCTCGCCTTGAGACTCCTGTATCGCTTGCCTGACGGCAGCAGTTCAAAGAGGCAGTTGTTCGGGTGACTGGAGTCTTTAATGATTCTCTTAGCCTTGCCCTTGCAACGCTTGTAGTAAATGTTCTGGAGGGTGGGGAGCCCCCCTCCAATTGTGCGTTCGGCTGAACGTGTCACTCTTTGTAGTCTGCTTTGGTCTTGTGCAGTGCTATTCCCAAACCAGGAGGTGATGTTGCCGGTCAAGATGCTCTCTATTGTACATGAGTAGAAGTTCTTAAGGATCTTCTGGCTGACTTGGAACTTCCTTAGGCGCCTGAGGAAGTAGAGGCGTTGTCGTGCCTTCTTCACAACACTGTTAATGTGTGTGGTCCATGTCAAGTCCTCGGATATGTAGGCTCCGAGGTACTTAAAGCTGTTGACTCTCTCAACCATTATATTCTACTGTGTCCAAATATTATATTCTACTGTGTCCAATCATATTATATTCTACTGTGTCCAATCATATTATATTCTACTGTGTCCAGATATTATATTATACTGTATCCAATCATATTATATTCTACTGTGTCCAGTCATATTATATTCTACTGTATCCAGTCATATTATATTATACTGTGTCCAATCATATTATATTCTACTGTGTCCAATCATATTATATTCTACTGTATCCAGTCATATTATATTATACTGTGTCCAATCATATTATATTCTACTGTGTCCAGTCATATTATATTCTACTGTATCCAATCATATTATATTATACTGTATCCAATCATATTATATTCTACTGTGTCCAATCATATTATATTCTACTGTGTCCAGTCATATTATATTCGACTGTATCCAGTCATATTATATTCTACTGTGTCCAATCATATTATATTATACTGTGTCCAGTCATATTATATTCTACTGTATCCAATCATATTATATTCTACTGTATCCAGTCATATTATATTATAATGTGTCCAATCATATTATATTATACTGTGTCCAATCATATTATATTATACTGTATCCAATCATATTATATTATACTGTGTCCAATCATATATTCTACTGTGTCCAATCACATTATATTCTACTGTGTCCAGTCATATTATATTCTACTGTATCCAATCATATTATATTCTACTGTGTCCAATCACATTATATTCTACTGTGTCCAATCATATTATATTCTACTGTGTCCAATCATATTATATTCTACTGTGTCCAAATATTATATTATACTGTGTCCAAATATTATATTCTACTGTGTCCAATCATATTATATTCTACTGTGTCCAAATATTATATTATACTGTGTCCAATCATATTATATTCTACTGTGTCCAGTCATATTATATTCTACTGTATCCAGTCATATTATATTCTACTGTGTCCAATCATATTATATTCTACTGTGTCCAATCATATTATATTCTACTGTATCCAATCATATTATATTCTACTGTGTCCAGTCATATTATATTCTACTGTGTCCAAATATTATATTCTACTGTGTCCAATCATATTATATTCTACTGTGTCCAAATAGTATATTCTACTGTATCCAATCATATTATATTCTACTGTATCCAATCATATTATATTCTACTGTGTCCAATCATATTATATTCTACTGTGTCCAGTCATATTCTATTCTACTGTATCCAATCATATTATATTCTACTGTATCCAATCATATTATATTATACTGTGTCCAATCATATTATATTCTACTGTGTCCAGTCATATTATATTCTACTGTGTCCAGTCATATTATATTCTACTGTATCCAATCATATTATATTCTACTGTGTCCAGTCATATTATATTCTACTGTGTCCAGTCATATTATATTCTACTGTGTCCAAATATTATATTCTACTGTATCCAATCATATTATATTCTACTGTATCCAATGATATTATATTCTACTGTGTCCAATCATATTATATTCTACTGTGTCCAGTCATATTCTATTCTACTGTATCCAATCATATTATATTCTACTGTATCCAATCATATTATATTCTACTGTGTCCAATCATATTCTATTCTACTGTGTCCAGTCATATTATATTCTACTGTGTCCAATCATATTATATTATACTGTATCCAATCATATTATATTCTACTGTGTCCAAATATTATATTCTACTGTGTCCAAATATTATATTCTACTTTGTCTAAATATTATATTCTACTGTGTCCAATCATATTATATTCTACTGTGTCCAATCATATTATATTCTACTGTATCCAATCATATTCTATTCTACTGTATCCAATCATATTCTATTCTACTGTGTCCAATCATATTCTATTCTACTGTGTCCAGTCATATTCTATTCTACTGTATCCAATCATATTATATTCTACTGTATCCAATCATATTATATTCGACTGTGTCCAATCATATTATATTCTACTGTGTCCAGTCATATTCTATTCTACTGTATCCAATCATATTATATTCTACTGTATCCAATCATATTATATTCTACTGTGTCCAATCATATTATATTCTACTGTGTCCAGTCATATTATATTCTACTGTGTCCAGTCATATTATATTCCACTGTATCCAATCATATTATATTCTACTGTGTCCAGTCATATTATATTCTACTGTGTCCAGTCATATTATATTCTACTGTGTCCAAATATTATATTCTACTGTATCCAATCATATTATATTCTACTGTATCCAATCATATTATATTCTACTGTGTCCAATCATATTATATTCTATTGTGTCCAGTCATATTCTATTCTACTGTATCCAATCATATTATATTCTACTGTATCCAATCATATTATATTCTACTGTGTCCAATCATATTATATTCTACTGTGTCCAGTCATATTATATTCTACTGTGTCCAGTCATATTATATTCTACTGTGTCCAGTTATATTATATTCTACTGTGTCCAGTCATATTATATTCTACTGTGTCCAGTCATATTATATTCTACTGTGTCCAATCATATTATATTCTACTGTGTCCAGTCATATTATATTCTACTGTATCCAATCATATTATATTCTACTGTGTCCAGTCATATTATATTCTACTGTGTCCAGTCATATTATATTCTACTGTATCCAATCATATTATATTCTACTGTGTCCAAATATTATATTCTACTGTGTCCAATCATATTATATTCTACTGTGTCCAATCATATTATATTCTACTGTGTCCAAATATTATATTATACTGTGTCCAAATATTATATTCTACTGTGTCCAATCATATTATATTCTACTGTGTCCAAATATTATATTATACTGTGTCCAATCATATTATATTCTACTGTGTCCAGTCATATTATATTCTACTGTATCCAGTCATATTATATTCTACTGTGTCCAATCATATTATATTCTACTGTGTCCAATCATATTATATTCTACTGTATCCAATCATATTATATTCTACTGTGTCCAGTCATATTATATTCTACTGTGTCCAAATATTATATTCTACTGTGTCCAATCATATTATATTCTACTGTGTCCAAATAGTATATTCTACTGTATCCAATCATATTATATTCTACTGTATCCAATCATATTATATTCTACTGTGTCCAATCATATTATATTCTACTGTGTCCAGTCATATTCTATTCTACTGTATCCAATCATATTATATTCTACTGTATCCAATCATATTATATTCTACTGTGTCCAATCATATTATATTCTACTGTGTCCAGTCATATTATATTCTACTGTGTCCAGTCATATTATATTCTACTGTATCCAATCATATTATATTCTACTGTGTCCAGTCATATTATATTCTACTGTGTCCAGTCATATTATATTCTACTGTGTCCAAATATTATATTCTACTGTATCCAATCATATTATATTCTACTGTATCCAATCATATTATATTCTACTGTGTCCAATCATATTATATTCTACTGTGTCCAGTCATATTCTATTCTACTGTATCCAATCATATTATATTCTACTGTATCCAATCATATTATATTCTACTGTGTCCAATCATATTATATTCTACTGTGTCCAGTCATATTATATTCTACTGTGTCCAATCATATTATATTATACTGTATCCAATCATATTATATTCTACTGTGTCCAAATATTATATTCTACTGTGTCCAAATATTATATTCTACTTTGTCTAAATATTATATTCTACTGTGTCCAATCATATTATATTCTACTGTGTCCAATCATATTATATTCTACTGTATCCAATCATATTCTATTCTACTGTATCCAATCATATTATATTCTACTGTGTCCAATCATATTCTATTCTACTGTATCCAATCACATTATATTCTACTGTGTCCAAATATTATATTCTACTGTGTCCAATCATATTATATTCTACTGTGTCCAATCACATTATATTCTACTGTGTCCAGATATTATATTATACTGTATCCAATCATATTATATTCTACTGTGTCCAGTCATATTATATTCTACTGTATCCAATCATATTATATTATACTGTGTCCAATCATATTATATTCTACTGTGTCCAATCATATTATATTCTACTGTATCCAGTCATATTATATTATACTGTGTCCAATCATATTATATTCTACTGTGTCCAGTCATATTATATTCTACTGTATCCAATCATATTATATTATACTGTGTCCAATCACATTATATTCTACTGTGTCCAGATATTATATTATACTGTATCCAATCATATTATATTCTACTGTGTCCAATCATATTATATTCTACTGTATCCAGTCATATTATATTATACTGTGTCCAATCATATTATATTCTACTGTGTCCAATCATATTATATTCTACTGTGTCCAGTCATATTATATTCTACTGTGTCCAGTCATATTACATTCTACTGTATCCAATCATATTATATTCTACTGTGTCCAGTCATATTATATTCTACTGTGTCCAGTCATATTATATTCTACTGTGTCCAAATATTATATTCTACTGTATCCAATCATATTATATTCGACTGTGTCCAATCATATTATATTCTACTGTGTCCAGTCATATTCTATTCTACTGTATCCAATCATATTATATTCTACTGTATCCAATCATATTATATTCTACTGTGTCCAATCATATTATATTCTACTGTGTCCAGTCATATTATATTCTACTGTGTCCAGTCATATTATATTCTACTGTATCCAATCATATTATATTCTACTGTGTCCAGTCATATTATATTCTATTGTGTCCAGTCATATTATATTCTACTGTGTCCAAATATTATATTCTACTGTATCCAATCATATTATATTCTACTGTATCCAATCATATTATATTCTACTGTGTCCAATCATATTATATTCTACTGTGTCCAGTCATATTATATTCTACTGTATCCAATCATATTATATTCTACTGTATCCAATCATATTATATTCTACTGTGTCCAATCATATTATATTCTACTGTGTCCAGTCATATTATATTCTACTGTGTCCAGTCATATTATATTCTACTGTGTCCAGTTATATTTTATTCTACTGTGTCCAGTCATATTATATTCTACTGTGTCCAGTCATATTATATTCTACTGTGTCCAGTCATATTATATTCTACTGTATCCAATCATATTATATTCTACTGTGTCCAGTCATATTATATTCTACTGTGTCCAGTCATATTATATTCTACTGTATCCAATCATATTATATTCTACTGTGTCCAAATATTATATTCTACTGTGTCCAATCATATTATATTCTACTGTGTCCAATCATATTATATTCTACTGTGTCCAAATATTATATTATACTGTGTCCAAATATTATATTCTACTGTGTCCAATCATATTATATTCTACTGTGTCCAAATATTATATTATACTGTGTCCAATCATATTATATTCTACTGTGTCCAGTCATATTATATTCTACTGTATCCAGTCATATTATATTCTACTGTGTCCAATCATATTATATTCTACTGTGTCCAATCATATTATATTCTACTGTATCCAATCATATTATATTCTACTGTGTCCAGTCATATTATATTCTACTGTGTCCAAATATTATATTCTACTGTGTCCAATCATATTATATTCTACTTTGTCCAAATAGTATATTCTACTGTATCCAATCATATTATATTCTACTGTATCCAATCATATTATATTCTACTGTGTCCAATCATATTATATTCTACTGTGTCCAGTCATATTATATTCTACTGTGTCCAATCATATTATATTCTACTGTATCCAGTCATATTATATTCTACTGTGTCCAGTTATATTATATTCTACTGTGTCCAGTCATATTATATTCTACTGTGTCCAATCATATTATATTATACTGTATCCAATCATATTATATTCTACTGTGTCCAAATATTATATTCTACTGTGTCCAAATATTATATTCTACTTTGTCCAAATATTATATTCTACTGTGTCCAATCATATTATATTCTACTGTGTCCAATCATATTATATTCTACTGTATCCAATCATATTCTATTCTACTGTATCCAATCATATTATATTCTACTGTGTCCAAATATTATATTCTACTGTATCCAATCACATTATATTCTACTGTGTCCAAATATTATATTCTACTGTGTCCAATCATATTATATTCTACTGTGTCCAATCATATTATATTCTACTGTGTCCAGATATTATATCATACTGTATCCAATCATATTATATTCTACTGTGTCCAATCATATTATATTCTACTGTATCCAGTCATATTATATTATACTGTGTCCAATCATATTATATTCTACTGTGTCCAATCATATTATATTCTACTGTATCCAGTCATATTATATTATACTGTGTCCAATCATATTATATTCTACTGTGTCCAGTCATATTATATTCTACTGTATCCAATCATATTATATTATACTGTATCCAATCATATTATATTCTACTGTGTCCAATCATATTATATTCTACTGTGTCCAGTCATATTATATTCGACTGTATCCAGTCATATTATATTCTACTGTGTCCAATCATATTATATTATACTGTGTCCAGTCATATTATATTCTACTGTATCCAATCATATTATATTCTACTGTATCCAGTCATATTATATTATAATGTGTCCAATCATATTATATTCTACTGTGTCCAATCATATTATATTATACTGTATCCAATCATATTATATTATACTGTGTCCAATCATATATTCTACTGTGTCCAATCACATTATATTCTACTGTGTCCAGTCATATTATATTCTACTGTATCCAATCATATTATATTCTACTGTGTCCAATCACATTATATTCTACTGTGTCCAATCATATTATATTCTACTGTATCCAATCATATTATATTATACTGTGTCCAATCATATTATATTCTACTGTGTCCAATCACATTATATTCTACTGTGTCCAGTCATATTATATTCTACTGTGTCCAGTCATATTATATTATACTGTGTCCAGTCATATTATATTCTACTGTATCCAGTCATATTATATTCTACTGTGTCCAGTCATATTATATTCTACTGTGTCCAGTCATATTATATTATACTGTGTCCAATCATATTATATTCTACTGTGTCCAGTCATATTATATTCTACTGTATCCAATCATATTATATTCTACTGTGTCCAGTCATATTATATTCTACTGTGTCCAGTCATATTATATTATACTGTATCCAATCATATTATATTCTACTGTATCCAGTCATATTATATTCTACTGTATCCAATCATATTATATTCTACTGTATCCAATCATATTATATTCTACTGTGTCCAGTCATATTCTATTCTACTGTATCCAATCATATTATATTCTACTGTATCCAATCATATTATATTCTACTGTGTCCAATCATATTATATTCTACTGTGTCCAGTCATATTATATTCTACTGTGTCCAGTCATATTATATTCTACTGTGTCCAGTTATATTTTATTCTACTGTGTCCAGTCATATTATATTCTACTGTGTCCAGTCATATTATATTCTACTGTGTCCAGTCATATTATATTCTACTGTATCCAATCATATTATATTCTACTGTGTCCAGTCATATTATATTCTACTGTGTCCAGTCATATTATATTCTACTGTATCCAATCATATTATATTCTACTGTGTCCAAATATTATATTCTACTGTGTCCAATCATATTATATTCTACTGTGTCCAATCATATTATATTCTACTGTGTCCAAATATTATATTATACTGTCTCCAAATATTATATTCTACTGTGTCCAGTCATATTATATTCTACTGTATCCAATCATATTATATTCTACTGTGTCCAGTCATATTATATTCTATTGTGTCCAGTCATATTATATTCTACTGTGTCCAAATATTATATTCTACTGTATCCAATCATATTATATTCTACTGTATCCAATCATATTATATTCTACTGTGTCCAATCATATTATATTCTACTGTGTCCAGTCATATTCTATTCTACTGTATCCAATCATATTATATTCTACTGTATCCAATCATATTATATTCTACTGTGTCCAATCATATTATATTCTACTGTGTCCAGTCATATTATATTCTACTGTGTCCAGTCATATTATATTCTACTGTGTCCAGTTATATTTTATTCTACTGTGTCCAGTCATATTATATTCTACTGTGTCCAGTCATATTATATTCTACTGTGTCCAGTCATATTATATTCTACTGTATCCAATCATATTATATTCTACTGTGTCCAGTCATATTATATTCTACTGTGTCCAGTCATATTATATTCTACTGTATCCAATCATATTATATTCTACTGTGTCCAAATATTATATTCTACTGTGTCCAATCATATTATATTCTACTGTGTCCAATCATATTATATTCTACTGTGTCCAATCATATTATATTATACTGTGTCCAAATATTATATTCTACTGTGTCCAATCATATTATATTCTACTGTGTCCAAATATTATATTATACTGTGTCCAATCATATTATATTCTACTGTGTCCAGTCATATTATATTCTACTGTATCCAGTCATATTATATTCTACTGTGTCCAATCATATTATATTCTACTGTGTCCAATCATATTATATTCTACTGTATCCAATCATATTATATTCTACTGTGTCCAGTCATATTATATTCTACTGTGTCCAAATATTATATTCTACTGTGTCCAATCATATTATATTCTACTTTGTCCAAATAGTATATTCTACTGTATCCAATCATATTATATTATAATGTGTCCAATCATATTATATTCTACTGTGTCCAATCATATTATATTATACTGTATCCAATCATATTATATTATACTGTGTCCAATCATATATTCTACTGTGTCCAATCACATTATATTCTACTGTGTCCAGTCATATTATATTCTACTGTATCCAATCATATTATATTCTACTGTGTCCAATCACATTATATTCTACTGTGTCCAATCATATTATATTCTACTGTATCCAATCATATTATATTATACTGTGTCCAATCATATTATATTCTACTGTGTCCAATCACATTATATTCTACTGTGTCCAGTCATATTATATTCTACTGTGTCCAGTCATATTATACTGTGTCCAGTCATATTATATTCTACTGTATCCAGTCATATTATATTCTACTGTGTCCAGTCATATTATATTCTACTGTGTCCAATCATATTATATTCTACTGTGTCCAGTCATATTCTATTCTACTGTATCCAATCATATTATATTCTACTGTATCCAATCATATTATATTCTACTGTGTCCAATCATATTATATTCTACTGTGTCCAGTCATATTATATTCTACTGTGTCCAGTCATATTATATTCTACTGTGTCCAGTTATATTTTATTCTACTGTGTCCAGTCATATTATATTCTACTGTGTCCAGTCATATTATATTCTACTGTGTCCAGTCATATTATATTCTACTGTATCCAATCATATTATATTCTACTGTGTCCAGTCATATTATATTCTACTGTGTCCAGTCATATTATATTCTACTGTATCCAATCATATTATATTCTACTGTGTCCAAATATTATATTCTACTGTGTCCAATCATATTATATTCTACTGTGTCCAATCATATTATATTCTACTGTGTCCAATCATATTATATTATACTGTGTCCAAATATTATATTCTACTGTGTCCAATCATATTATATTCTACTGTGTCCAAATATTATATTATACTGTGTCCAATCATATTATATTCTACTGTGTCCAGTCATATTATATTCTACTGTATCCAGTCATATTATATTCTACTGTGTCCAATCATATTATATTCTACTGTGTCCAATCATATTATATTCTACTGTATCCAATCATATTATATTCTACTGTGTCCAGTCATATTATATTCTACTGTGTCCAAATATTATATTCTACTGTGTCCAATCATATTATATTCTACTTTGTCCAAATAGTATATTCTACTGTATCCAATCATATTATATTATAATGTGTCCAATCATATTATATTCTACTGTGTCCAATCATATTATATTATACTGTATCCAATCATATTATATTATACTGTGTCCAATCATATATTCTACTGTGTCCAATCACATTATATTCTACTGTGTCCAGTCATATTATATTCTACTGTATCCAATCATATTATATTCTACTGTGTCCAATCACATTATATTCTACTGTGTCCAATCATATTATATTCTACTGTATCCAATCATATTATATTATACTGTGTCCAATCATATTATATTCTACTGTGTCCAATCACATTATATTCTACTGTGTCCAGTCATATTATATTCTACTGTGTCCAGTCATATTATACTGTGTCCAGTCATATTATATTCTACTGTATCCAGTCATATTATATTCTACTGTGTCCAGTCATATTATATTCTACTGTGTCCAGTCATATTATATTATACTGTGTCCAATCATATTATATTCTACTGTGTCCAGTCATATTATATTCTACTGTATCCAATCATATTATATTCTACTGTGTCCAGTCATATTATATTCTACTGTGTCCAGTCATATTATATTATACTGTATCCAATCATATTATATTCTACTGTATCCAGTCATATTATATTCTACTGTATCCAATCATATTATATTCTACTGTATCCAATCATATTATATTCTACTGTGTCCAGTCATATTCTATTCTACTGTATCCAATCATATTATATTCTACTGTATCCAATCATATTATATTCTACTGTGTCCAAACATATTATATTCTACTGTGTCCAGTCATATTATATTCTACTGTGTCCAGTCATATTATATTCTACTGTGTCCAGTTATATTTTATTCTACTGTGTCCAGTCATATTATATTCTACTTTGTCCAGTCATATTATATTCTACTGTGTCCAGTCATATTATATTCTACTGTATCCAATCATATTATATTCTACTGTGTCCAGTCATATTATATTCTACTGTGTCCAGTCATATTATATTCTACTGTATCCAATCATATTATATTCTACTGTGTCCAAATATTATATTCTACTGTGTCCAATCATATTATATTCTACTGTGTCCAATCATATTATATTCTACTGTGTCCAAATATTATATTATACTGTCTCCAAATATTATATTCTACTGTGTCCAATCATATTATATTCTACTGTGTCCAAATATTATATTATACTGTGTCCAATCATATTATATTCTACTGTGTCCAGTCATATTATATTCTACTGTATCCAGTCATATTATATTCTACTGTGTCCAATCATATTATATTCTACTGTGTCCAATCATATTATATTCTACTGTATCCAATCATATTATATTCTACTGTGTCCAGTCATATTATATTCTACTGTGTCCAAATATTATATTCTACTGTGTCCAATCATATTATATTCTACTTTGTCCAAATAGTATATTCTACTGTATCCAATCATATTATATTCTACTGTGTCCAATCATATTATATTCTACTGTGTCCAGTCATATTATATTCTACTTTGTCCAATCATATTATATTCTACTGTATCCAGCCATATTATATTCTACTGTGTCCAGTTATATTATATTCTACTGTGTCCAGTCATATTATATTCTACTGTGTCCAGTCATATTATATTCTACTGTGTCCAATCATATTATATTATACTGTATCCAATCATATTATATTCTACTGTGTCCAAATATTATATTCTACTGTGTCCAAATATTATATTCTACTTTGTCCAAATATTATATTCTACTGTGTCCAATCATATTATATTCTACTGTGTCCAATCATATTATATTCTACTGTATCCAATCATATTCTATTCTACTGTATCCAATCATATTATATTCTACTGTGTCCAAATATTATATTCTACTGTATCCAATCACATTATATTCTACTGTGTCCAAATATTATATTCTACTGTGTCCAATCATATTATATTCTACTGTGTCCAATCACATTATATTCTACTGTGTCCAGATATTATATTATACTGTATCCAATCATATTATATTCTACTGTGTCCAATCATATTATATTCTACTGTATCCAGTCATATTATATTATACTGTGTCCAATCATATTATATTCTACTGTGTCCAATCATATTATATTCTACTGTATCCAGTCATATTATATTATACTGTATCCAATCATATTATATTCTACTGTGTCCAGTCATATTATATTCTACTGTATCCAATCATATTATATTATACTGTATCCAATCATATTATATTCTACTGTGTCCAATCATATTATATTCTACTGTGTCCAGTCATATTATATTCGACTGTATCCAGTCATATTATATTCTACTGTGTCCAATCATATTATATTATACTGTGTCCAGTCATATTATATTCTACTGTATCCAATCATATTATATTCTACTGTATCCAGTCATATTATATTATAATGTGTCCAATCATATTATATTCTACTGTGTCCAATCATATTATATTATACTGTATCCAATCATATTATATTATACTGTGTCCAATCATATATTCTACTGTGTCCAATCACATTATATTCTACTGTGTCCAGTCATATTATATTCTACTGTTTCCAATCATATTATATTCTACTGTGTCCAATCACATTATATTCTACTGTGTCCAATCATATTATATTCTACTGTATCCAATCATATTATATTATACTGTGTCCAATCATATTATATTCTACTGTGTCCAATCACATTATATTCTACTGTGTCCAGTCATATTATATTCTACTGTGTCCAGTCATATTATATTATACTGTGTCCAGTCATATTATATTCTACTGTATACAGTCATATTATATTCTACTGTGTCCAGTCATATTATATTCTACTGTGTCCAGTCATATTATATTATACTGTGTCCAATCATATTATATTCTACTGTGTCCAGTCATATTATATTCTACTGTATCCAATCATATTATATTCTACTGTGTCCAGTCATATTATATTCTACTGTGTCCAGTCATATTATATTATACTGTATCCAATCATATTATATTCTACTGTATCCAGTCATATTATATTCTACTGTATCCAATCATATTATATTCTACTGTATCCAATCATATTATATTCTACTGTATCCAGTCATATTATATTCTACTGTGTCCAGATATTATATTCTACTGTATCCAATCATATTATATTCTACTGTATCCAATCATATTATATTCTACTGTATCCAGTCATATTATATTCGACTGTGTCCAATCATATATATTCTACTGTGTCCAATCATATTATATTCTACTGTGTCCAGTCATATTATATTCTACTGTATCCAGTCATATTATATTCTACTTTGTCCAATCATATTATATTCTACTGTGTCCAATCATATTATATTCTACTGTGTCCAGTCATATTATATTCTACTGTGTCCAGTCATATTATATTCTACTGTGTCCAAATATTATATTCTACTGTATCCAATCATATTATATTCGACTGTGTCCAATCATATTATATTCTACTGTGTCCAGTCATATTCTATTCTACTGTATCCAATCATATTATATTCTACTGTATCCAATCATATTATATTCTACTGTGTCCAATCATATTATATTCTACTGTGTCCAGTCATATTATATTCTACTGTGTCCAGTCATATTATATTCTACTGTATCCAATCATATTATATTCTACTGTGTCCAGTCATATTATATTCTATTGTGTCCAGTCATATTATATTCTACTGTGTCCAAATATTATATTCTACTGTATCCAATCATATTATATTCTACTGTATCCAATCATATTATATTCTACTGTGTCCAATCATATTATATTCGACTGTGTCCAGTCATATTCTATTCTACTGTATCCAATCATATTATATTCTACTGTATCCAATCATATTATATTCTACTGTGTCCAATCATATTATATTCTACTGTGTCCAGTCATATTATATTCTACTGTGTCCAGTCATATTATATTCTACTGTGTCCAGTTATATTTTATTCTACTGTGTCCAGTCATATTATATTCTACTGTGTCCAGTCATATTATATTCTACTGTGTCCAGTCATATTATATTCTACTGTATCCAATCATATTATATTCTACTGTGTCCAGTCATATTATATTCTACTGTGTCCAGTCATATTATATTCTACTGTATCCAATCATATTATATTCTACTGTGTCCAAATATTATATTCTACTGTGTCCAATCATATTATATTCTACTGTGTCCAATCATATTATATTCTACTGTGTCCAAATATTATATTATACTGTGTCCAAATATTATATTCTACTGTGTCCAATCATATTATATTCTACTGTGTCCAAATATTATATTATACTGTGTCCAATCATATTATATTCTACTGTGTCCAGTCATATTATATTCTACTGTATCCAGTCATATTATATTCTACTGTGTCCAATCATATTATATTCTACTGTGTCCAATCATATTATATTCTACTGTATCCAATCATATTATATTCTACTGTGTCCAGTCATATTATATTCTACTGTGTCCAAATATTATATTCTACTGTGTCCAATCATATTATATTCTACTCTGTCCAAATAGTATATTCTACTGTATCCAATCATATTATATTCTACTGTATCCAATCATATTATATTCTACTGTGTCCAATCATATTATATTCTACTGTGTCCAGTCATATTATATTCTACTGTGTCCAATCATATTATATTCTACTGTATCCAGTCATATTATATTCTACTGTGTCCAGTTATATTATATTCTACTGTGTCCAGTCATATTATATTCTACTGTGTCCAGTCATATTATATTCTACTGTGTCCAATCATATTATATTATACTGTATCCAATCATATTATATTCTACTGTGTCCAAATATTATATTCTACTGTGTCCAAATGTTATATTCTACTTTGTCCAAATATTATATTCTACTGTGTCCAATCATATTATATTCTACTGTGTCCAATCATATTATATTCTACTGTATCCAATCATATTCTATTCTACTGTATCCAATCATATTATATTCTACTGTGTCCAAATATTATATTCTACTGTATCCAATCACATTATATTCTACTGTGTCCAAATATTATATTCTACTGTGTCCAATCATATTATATTCTACTGTGTCCAATCACATTATATTCTACTGTGTCCAGATATTATATTATACTGTATCCAATCATATTATATTCTACTGTGTCCAATCATATTATATTCTACTGTATCCAGTCATATTATATTATACTGTGTCCAATCATATTATATTCTACTGTGTCCAATCATATTATATTCTACTGTGTCCAAATATTATATTCTACTGTATCCAATCATATTATATTCGACTGTGTCCAATCATATTATATTCTACTGTGTCCAGTCATATTCTATTCTACTGTATCCAATCATATTATATTCTACTGTATCCAATCATATTATATTCTACTGTGTCCAATCATATTATATTCTACTGTGTCCAGTCATATTATATTCTACTGTATCCAATCATATTATATTCTACTGTGTCCAGTCATATTATATTCTATTGTGTCCAGTCATATTATATTCTACTGTGTCCAAATATTATATTCTACTGTATCCAATCATATTATATTCTACTGTATCCAATCATATTATATTCTACTTTGTCCAATCATATTATATTCTACTGTGTCCAGTCATATTCTATTGTATCCAATCATATTATATTCTACTGTATCCAATCATATTATATTCTACTGTGTCCAATCATATTATATTCTACTGTGTCCAGTCATATTATATTCTACTGTGTCCAGTCATATTATATTCTACTGTGTCCAGTTATATTTTATTCTACTGTGTCCAGTCATATTATATTCTACTGTGTCCAGTCATATTATATTCTACTGTGTCCAGTCATATTATATTCTACTGTATCCAATCATATTATATTCTACTGTGTCCAGTCATATTATATTCTACTGTGTCCAGTCATATTATATTCTACTGTATCCAATCATATTATATTCTACTGTGTCCAAATATTATATTCTACTGTGTCCAATCATATTATATTCTACTGTGTCCAATCATATTATATTCTACTGTGTCCAAATATTATATTATACTGTGTCCAAATATTATATTATACTGTGTCCAATCATATTATATTCTACTGTGTCCAAATATTATATTATACTGTGTCCAATCATATTATATTCTACTGTGTCCAGTCATATTATATTCTACTGTATCCAGTCATATTATATTCTACTGTGTCCAATCATATTATATTCTACTGTGTCCAATCATATTATATTCTACTGTATCCAATCATATTATATTCTACTGTGTCCAGTCATATTATATTCTACTGTGTCCAAATATTATATTCTACTGTGTCCAATCATATTATATTCTACTCTGTCCAAATAGTATATTCTACTGTATCCAATCATATTATATTCTACTGTATCCAATCATATTATATTCTACTGTGTCCAATCATATTATATTCTACTGTGTCCAGTCATATTATATTCTACTGTGTCCAATCATATTATATTCTACTGTATCCAGTCATATTATATTCTACTGTGTCCAGTTATATTATATTCTACTGTGTCCAGTCATATTATATTCTACTGTGTCCAGTCATATTATATTCTACTGTGTCCAATCATATTATATTATACTGTATCCAATCATATTATATTCTACTGTGTCCAAATATTATATTCTACTGTGTCCAAATATTATATTCTACTTTGTCCAAATATTATATTCTACTGTGTCCAATCATATTATATTCTACTGTGTCCAATCATATTATATTCTACTGTATCCAATCATATTCTATTCTACTGTATCCAATCATATTATATTCTACTGTGTCCAAATATTATATTCTACTGTATCCAATCACATTATATTCTACTGTGTCCAAATATTATATTCTACTGTGTCCAATCATATTATATTCTACTGTGTCCAATCACATTATATTCTACTGTGTCCAGATATTATATTATACTGTATCCAATCATATTATATTCTACTGTGTCCAATCATATTATATTCTACTGTATCCAGTCATATTATATTATACTGTGTCCAATCATATTATATTCTACTGTGTCCAATCATATTATATTCTACTGTATCCAGTCATATTATATTATACTGTGTCCAATCATATTATATTCTACTGTGTCCAGTCATATTATATTCTACTGTATCCAATCATATTATATTATACTGTATCCAATCATATTATATTCTACTGTGTCCAATCATATTATATTCTACTGTGTCCAGTCATATTATATTCGACTGTATCCAGTCATATTATATTCTACTGTGTCCAATCATATTATATTATACTGTGTCCAGTCATATTATATTCTACTGTATCCAATCATATTATATTCTACTGTATCCAGTCATATTATTTTATAATGTGTCCAATCATATTATAT
Organism: Notolepis coatsorum; assembly: GCF_963971535.1. Taxonomy (NCBI): domain Eukaryota; kingdom Metazoa; phylum Chordata; class Actinopteri; order Aulopiformes; family Paralepididae; genus Notolepis; species Notolepis coatsorum. The sequence continues at coordinate 125,276 of NW_028173224.1, read as the reverse complement.
TCTACTGTGTCCAATCATATTATATTATACTGTATCCAATCATATTATATTATACTGTGTCCAATCATATATTCTACTGTGTCCAATCACATTATATTCTACTGTGTCCAGTCATATTATATTCTACTGTATCCAATCATATTATATTCTACTGTGTCCAATCACATTATATTCTACTGTGTCCAATCATATTATATTCTACTGTATCCAATCATATTATATTATACTGTGTCCAATCCTATTATATTCTACTGTGTCCAATCACATTATATTCTACTGTGTCCAGTCATATTATATTCTACTGTGTCCAGTCATATTATATTATACTGTGTCCAGTCATATTATATTCTACTGTATCCAGTCATATTATATTCTACTGTGTCCAGTCATATTATATTCTACTGTGTCCAGTCATATTATATTATACTGTGTCCAATCATATTATATTCTACTGTGTCCAGTCATATTATATTCTACTGTATCCAATCATATTATATTCTACTGTGTCCAGTCATATTATATTCTACTGTGTCCAGTCATATTATATTATACTGTATCCAATCATATTATATTCTACTGTATCCAGTCATATTATATTCTACTGTATCCAATCATATTATATTCTACTGTATCCAATCATATTATATTCTACTGTGTCCAGTCATATTCTATTCTACTGTATCCAATCATATTATATTCTACTGTATCCAATCATATTATATTCTACTGTGTCCAATCATATTATATTCTACTGTGTCCAGTCATATTATATTCTACTGTGTCCAGTCATATTATATTCTACTGTGTCCAGTTATATTTTATTCTACTGTGTCCAGTCATATTATATTCTACTGTGTCCAGTCATATTATATTCTACTGTGTCCAGTCATATTATATTCTACTGTATCCAATCATATTATATTCTACTGTGTCCAAATATTATATTCTACTGTGTCCAATCATATTATATTCTACTGTGTCCAATCACATTATATTCTACTGTGTCCAGATATTATATTATACTGTATCCAATCATATTATATTCTACTGTGTCCAATCATATTATATTCTACTGTATCCAGTCATATTATATTATACTGTGTCCAATCATATTATATTCTACTGTGTCCAATCATATTATATTCTACTGTATCCAGTCATATTATATTCGACTGTGTCCAATCATATATATTCTACTGTGTCCAATCATATTATATTCTACTGTGTCCAGTCATATTATATTCTACTGTATCCAGTCATATTCTACTTTGTCCAATCATATTATATTCTACTGTGTCCAATCATATTATATTCTACTGTGTCCAGTCATATTATATTCTACTGTGTCCAGTCATATTATATTCTACTGTGTCCAAATATTATATTCTACTGTATCCAATCATATTATATTCGACTGTGTCCAGTCATATTATATTCTACTGTGTCCAAATATTATATTCTACTGTATCCAATCATATTATATTCGACTGTGTCCAATCATATTATATTCTACTGTGTCCAGTCATATTCTATTCTACTGTATCCAATCATATTATATTCTACTGTATCCAATCATATTATATTCTACTGTGTCCAATCATATTATATTCTACTGTGTCCAGTCATATTATATTCTACTGTGTCCAGTCATATTATATTCTACTGTATCCAATCATATTATATTCTACTGTGTCCAGTCATATTATATTCTATTGTGTCCAGTCATATTATATTCTACTGTGTCCAAATATTATATTCTACTGTATCCAATCATATTATATTCTACTGTATCCAATCATATTATATTCTACTGTGTCCAATCATATTATATTCTACTGTGTCCAGTCATATTCTATTCTACTGTATCCAATCATATTATATTCTACTGTATCCAATCATATTATATTCTACTGTGTCCAATCATATTATATTCTACTGTGTCCAGTCATATTATATTCTACTGTGTCCAGTCATATTATATTCTACTGTGTCCAGTTATATTTTATTCTACTGTGTCCAGTCATATTATATTCTACTGTGTCCAGTCATATTATATTCTACTGTGTCCAGTCATATTATATTCTACTGTATCCAATCATATTATATTCTACTGTGTCCAGTCATATTATATTCTACTGTGTCCAGTCATATTATATTCTACTGTATCCAATCATATTATATTCTACTGTGTCCAAATATTATATTCTACTGTGTCCAATCATATTATATTCTACTGTGTCCAATCATATTATATTCTACTGTGTCCAAATATTATATTATACTGTGTCCAAATATTATATTCTACTGTGTCCAATCATATTATATTCTACTGTGTCCAAATATTATATTATACTGTGTCCAATCATATTATATTCTACTGTCCAGTCATATTATATTCTACTGTATCCAGTCATATTATATTCTACTGTGTCCAATCATATTATATTCTACTGTGTCCAATCATATTATATTCTACTGTATCCAATCATATTATATTCTACTGTGTCCAGTCATATTATATTCTACTGTGTCCAAATATTATATTCTACTGTGTCCAATCATATTATATTCTACTCTGTCCAAATAGTATATTCTACTGTATCCAATCATATTATATTCTACTGTATCCAATCATATTATATTCTACTGTGTCCAATCATATTATATTCTACTGTGTCCAGTCATATTATATTCTACTGTGTCCAATCATATTATATTCTACTGTATCCAGTCATATTATATTCTACTGTGTCCAGTTATATTATATTCTACTGTGTCCAGTCATATTATATTCTACTGTGTCCAGTCATATTATATTCTACTGTGTCCAATCATATTATATTATACTGTATCCAATCATATTATATTCTACTGTGTCCAAATATTATATTCTACTGTGTCCAAATGTTATATTCTACTTTGTCCAAATATTATATTCTACTGTGTCCAATCATATTATATTCTACTGTGTCCAATCATATTATATTCTACTGTATCCAATCATATTCTATTCTACTGTATCCAATCATATTATATTCTACTGTGTCCAAATATTATATTCTACTGTATCCAATCACATTATATTCTACTGTGTCCAAATATTATATTCTACTGTGTCCAATCATATTATATTCTACTGTGTCCAATCACATTATATTCTACTGTGTCCAGATATTATATTATACTGTATCCAATCATATTATATTCTACTGTGTCCAATCATATTATATTCTACTGTATCCAGTCATATTATATTATACTGTGTCCAATCATATTATATTCTACTGTGTCCAATCATATTATATTCTACTGTGTCCAAATATTATATTCTACTGTATCCAATCATATTATATTCGACTGTGTCCAATCATATTATATTCTACTGTGTCCAGTCATATTCTATTCTACTGTATCCAATCATATTATATTCTACTGTATCCAATCATATTATATTCTACTGTGTCCAATCATATTATATTCTACTGTGTCCAGTCATATTATATTCTACTGTGTCCAGTCATATTATATTCTACTGTATCCAATCATATTATATTCTACTGTGTCCAGTCATATTATATTCTATTGTGTCCAGTCATATTATATTCTACTGTGTCCAATCATATTATATTCTACTGTGTCCAGTCATATTATATTATACTGTGTCCAAATATTATATTCTACTGTATCCAATCATATTATATTCTACTGTATCCAATCATATTATATTCTACTTTGTCCAATCATATTATATTCTACTGTGTCCAGTCATATTCTATTGTATCCAATCATATTATATTCTACTGTATCCAATCATATTATATTCTACTGTGTCCAATCATATTATATTCTACTGTGTCCAGTCATATTATATTCTACTGTGTCCAGTCATATTATATTCTACTGTGTCCAGTTATATTTTATTCTACTGTGTCCAGTCATATTATATTCTACTGTGTCCAGTCATATTATATTCTACTGTGTCCAGTCATATTATATTCTACTGTATCCAATCATATTATATTCTACTGTGTCCAGTCATATTATATTCTACTGTGTCCAGTCATATTATATTCTACTGTATCCAATCATATTATATTCTACTGTGTCCAAATATTATATTCTACTGTGTCCAATCATATTATATTCTACTGTGTCCAATCATATTATATTCTACTGTGTCCAAATATTATATTATACTGTGTCCAAATATTATATTATACTGTGTCCAATCATATTATATTCTACTGTGTCCAAATATTATATTATACTGTGTCCAATCATATTATATTCTACTGTGTCCAGTCATATTATATTCTACTGTATCCAGTCATATTATATTCTACTGTGTCCAATCATATTATATTCTACTGTGTCCAATCATATTATATTCTACTGTATCCAATCATATTATATTCTACTGTGTCCAGTCATATTATATTCTACTGTGTCCAAATATTATATTCTACTGTGTCCAATCATATTATATTCTACTCTGTCCAAATAGTATATTCTACTGTATCCAATCATATTATATTCTACTGTATCCAATCATATTATATTCTACTGTGTCCAATCATATTATATTCTACTGTGTCCAGTCATATTATATTCTACTGTGTCCAATCATATTATATTCTACTGTATCCAGTCATATTATATTCTACTGTGTCCAGTTATATTATATTCTACTGTGTCCAGTCATATTATATTCTACTGTGTCCAGTCATATTATATTCTACTGTGTCCAATCATATTATATTATACTGTATCCAATCATATTATATTCTACTGTGTCCAAATATTATATTCTACTGTGTCCAAATATTATATTCTACTTTGTCCAAATATTATATTCTACTGTGTCCAATCATATTATATTCTACTGTGTCCAATCATATTATATTCTACTGTATCCAATCATATTCTATTCTACTGTATCCAATCATATTATATTCTACTGTGTCCAAATATTATATTCTACTGTATCCAATCACATTATATTCTACTGTGTCCAAATATTATATTCTACTGTGTCCAATCATATTATATTCTACTGTGTCCAATCACATTATATTCTACTGTGTCCAGATATTATATTATACTGTATCCAATCATATTATATTCTACTGTGTCCAATCATATTATATTCTACTGTATCCAGTCATATTATATTATACTGTGTCCAATCATATTATATTCTACTGTGTCCAATCATATTATATTCTACTGTATCCAGTCATATTATATTATACTGTGTCCAATCATATTATATTCTACTGTGTCCAGTCATATTATATTCTACTGTATCCAATCATATTATATTATACTGTATCCAATCATATTATATTCTACTGTGTCCAATCATATTATATTCTACTGTGTCCAGTCATATTATATTCGACTGTATCCAGTCATATTATATTCTACTGTGTCCAATCATATTATATTATACTGTGTCCAGTCATATTATATTCTACTGTATCCAATCACATTATATTCTACTGTGTCCAATCATATTATATTCTACTGTATCCAATCATATTATATTATACTGTGTCCAATCCTATTATATTCTACTGTGTCCAATCACATTATATTCTACTGTGTCCAGTCATATTATATTCTACTGTGTCCAGTCATATTATATTATACTGTGTCCAGTCATATTATATTCTACTGTATCCAGTCATATTATATTCTACTGTGTCCAGTCATATTATATTCTACTGTGTCCAGTCATATTATATTATACTGTGTCCAATCATATTATATTCTACTGTGTCCAGTCATATTATATTCTACTGTATCCAATCATATTATATTCTACTGTGTCCAGTCATATTCTATTCTACTGTATCCAATCATATTATATTCTACTGTATCCAATCATATTATATTCTACTGTGTCCAATCATATTATATTCTACTGTGTCCAGTCATATTATATTCTACTGTGTCCAGTCATATTATATTCTACTGTATCTAATCATATTATATTCTACTGTGTCCAGTCATATTATATTCTATTGTGTCCAGTCATATTATATTCTACTGTGTCCAATCATATTATATTCTACTGTGTCCAGTCATATTATATTATACTGTGTCCAAATATTATATTCTACTGTATCCAATCATATTATATTCTACTGTATCCAATCATATTATATTCTACTTTGTCCAATCATATTATATTCTACTGTGTCCAGTCATATTCTATTGTATCCAATCATATTATATTCTACTGTATCCAATCATATTATATTCTACTGTGTCCAATCATATTATATTCTACTGTGTCCAGTCATATTATATTCTACTGTGTCCAGTCATATTATATTCTACTGTGTCCAGTTATATTTTATTCTACTGTGTCCAGTCATATTATATTCTACTGTGTCCAGTCATATTATATTCTACTGTGTCCAGTCATATTATATTCTACTGTATCCAATCATATTATATTCTACTGTGTCCAGTCATATTATATTCTACTGTGTCCAGTCATATTATATTCTACTGTATCCAATCATATTATATTCTACTGTGTCCAAATATTATATTCTACTGTGTCCAATCATATTATATTCTACTGTGTCCAATCATATTATATTCTACTGTGTCCAAATATTATATTATACTGTGTCCAAATATTATATTATACTGTGTCCAATCATATTATATTCTACTGTGTCCAAATATTATATTATACTGTGTCCAATCATATTATATTCTACTGTGTCCAGTCATATTATATTCTACTGTATCCAGTCATATTATATTCTACTGTGTCCAATCATATTATATTCTACTGTGTCCAATCATATTATATTCTACTGTATCCAATCATATTATATTCTACTGTGTCCAGTCATATTATATTCTACTGTGTCCAAATATTATATTCTACTGTGTCCAATCATATTATATTCTACTCTGTCCAAATAGTATATTCTACTGTATCCAATCATATTATATTCTACTGTATCCAATCATATTATATTCTACTGTGTCCAATCATATTATATTCTACTGTGTCCAGTCATATTATATTCTACTGTGTCCAATCATATTATATTCTACTGTATCCAGTCATATTATATTCTACTGTGTCCAGTTATATTATATTCTACTGTGTCCAGTCATATTATATTCTACTGTGTCCAGTCATATTATATTCTACTGTGTCCAATCATATTATATTATACTGTATCCAATCATATTATATTCTACTGTGTCCAAATATTATATTCTACTGTGTCCAAATATTATATTCTACTTTGTCCAAATATTATATTCTACTGTGTCCAATCATATTATATTCTACTGTGTCCAATCATATTATATTCTACTGTATCCAATCATATTCTATTCTACTGTATCCAATCATATTATATTCTACTGTGTCCAAATATTATATTCTACTGTATCCAATCACATTATATTCTACTGTGTCCAAATATTATATTCTACTGTGTCCAATCATATTATATTCTACTGTGTCCAATCACATTATATTCTACTGTGTCCAGATATTATATTATACTGTATCCAATCATATTATATTCTACTGTGTCCAATCATATTATATTCTACTGTATCCAGTCATATTATATTATACTGTGTCCAATCATATTATATTCTACTGTGTCCAATCATATTATATTCTACTGTATCCAGTCATATTATATTATACTGTGTCCAATCATATTATATTCTACTGTGTCCAGTCATATTATATTCTACTGTATCCAATCATATTATATTATACTGTATCCAATCATATTATATTCTACTGTGTCCAATCATATTATATTCTACTGTGTCCAGTCATATTATATTCGACTGTATCCAGTCATATTATATTCTACTGTGTCCAATCATATTATATTATACTGTGTCCAGTCATATTATATTCTACTGTATCCAATCATATTATATTCTACTGTATCCAGTCATATTATTTTATAATGTGTCCAATCATATTATATTCTACTGTGTCCAATCATATTATATTATACTGTATCCAATCATATTATATTATACTGTGTCCAATCATATATTCTACTGTGTCCAATCACATTATATTCTACTGTGTCCAGTCATATTATATTCTACTGTATCCAATCATATTATATTCTACTGTGTCCAATCACATTATATTCTACTGTGTCCAATCATATTATATTCTACTGTATCCAATCATATTATATTATACTGTGTCCAATCCTATTATATTCTACTGTGTCCAATCACATTATATTCTACTGTGTCCAGTCATATTATATTCTACTGTGTCCAGTCATATTATATTATACTGTGTCCAGTCATATTATATTCTACTGTATCCAGTCATATTATATTCTACTGTGTCCAGTCATATTATATTCTACTGTGTCCAGTCATATTATATTATACTGTGTCCAATCATATTATATTCTACTGTGTCCAGTCATATTATATTCTACTGTATCCAATCATATTATATTCTACTGTGTCCAGTCATATTATATTCTACTGTGTCCAGTCATATTATATTATACTGTATCCAATCATATTATATTCTACTGTATCCAGTCATATTATATTCTACTGTATCCAATCATATTATATTCTACTGTATCCAATCATATTATATTCTACTGTGTCCAGTCATATTCTATTCTACTGTATCCAATCATATTATATTCTACTGTATCCAATCATATTATATTCTACTGTGTCCAATCATATTATATTCTACTGTGTCCAGTCATATTATATTCTACTGTGTCCAGTCATATTATATTCTACTGTGTCCAGTTATATTTTATTCTACTGTGTCCAATCATATTATATTCTACTGTGTCCAATCATATTATATTCTACTGTATCCAATCATATTATATTCTACTGTGTCCAGTCATATTATATTCTACTGTGTCCAAATATTATATTCTACTGTGTCCAATCATATTATATTCTACTCTGTCCAAATAGTATATTCTACTGTATCCAATCATATTATATTCTACTGTATCCAATCATATTATATTCTACTGTGTCCAATCATATTATATTCTACTGTGTCCAGTCATATTATATTCTACTGTGTCCAATCATATTATATTCTACTGTATCCAGTCATATTATATTCTACTGTGTCCAGTTATATTATATTCTACTGTGTCCAGTCATATTATATTCTACTGTGTCCAGTCATATTATATTCTACTGTGTCCAATCATATTATATTATACTGTATCCAATCATATTATATTCTACTGTGTCCAAATATTATATTCTACTGTGTCCAAATATTATATTCTACTTTGTCCAAATATTATATTCTACTGTGTCCAATCATATTATATTCTACTGTGTCCAATCATATTATATTCTACTGTATCCAATCATATTCTATTCTACTGTATCCAATCATATTATATTCTACTGTGTCCAAATATTATATTCTACTGTATCCAATCACATTATATTCTACTGTGTCCAAATATTATATTCTACTGTGTCCAATCATATTATATTCTACTGTGTCCAATCACATTATATTCTACTGTGTCCAGATATTATATTATACTGTATCCAATCATATTATATTCTACTGTGTCCAATCATATTATATTCTACTGTATCCAGTCATATTATATTATACTGTGTCCAATCATATTATATTCTACTGTGTCCAATCATATTATATTCTACTGTATCCAGTCATATTATATTCGACTGTGTCCAATCATATATATTCTACTGTGTCCAATCATATTATATTCTACTGTGTCCAGTCATATTATATTCTACTGTATCCAGTCATATTCTACTTTGTCCAATCATATTATATTCTACTGTGTCCAATCATATTATATTCTACTGTGTCCAGTCATATTATATTCTACTGTGTCCAGTCATATTATATTCTACTGTGTCCAAATATTATATTCTACTGTATCCAATCATATTATATTCGACTGTGTCCAGTCATATTATATTCTACTGTGTCCAAATATTATATTCTACTGTATCCAATCATATTATATTCGACTGTGTCCAATCATATTATATTCTACTGTGTCCAGTCATATTCTATTCTACTGTATCCAATCATATTATATTCTACTGTATCCAATCATATTATATTCTACTGTGTCCAATCATATTATATTCTACTGTGTCCAGTCATATTATATTCTACTGTGTCCAGTCATATTATATTCTACTGTATCCAATCATATTATATTCTACTGTATCCAATCATATTATATTCTACTGTGTCCAGTCATATTCTATTCTACTGTATCCAATCATATTATATTCTACTGTATCCAATCATATTATATTCTACTGTGTCCAATCATATTATATTCTACTGTGTCCAGTCATATTATATTCTACTGTGTCCAGTCATATTATATTCTACTGTGTCCAGTTATATTTTATTCTACTGTGTCCAGTCATATTATATTCTACTGTGTCCAGTCATATTATATTCTACTGTGTCCAGTCATATTATATTCTACTGTATCCAATCATATTATATTCTACTGTGTCCAAATATTATATTCTACTGTGTCCAATCATATTATATTCTACTGTGTCCAATCACATTATATTCTACTGTGTCCAGATATTATATTATACTGTATCCAATCATATTATATTCTACTGTGTCCAATCATATTATATTCTACTGTATCCAGTCATATTATATTATACTGTGTCCAATCATATTATATTCTACTGTGTCCAATCATATTATATTCTACTGTATCCAGTCATATTATATTCGACTGTGTCCAATCATATATATTCTACTGTGTCCAATCATATTATATTCTACTGTGTCCAGTCATATTATATTCTACTGTATCCAGTCATATTCTACTTTGTCCAATCATATTATATTCTACTGTGTCCAATCATATTATATTCTACTGTGTCCAGTCATATTATATTCTACTGTGTCCAGTCATATTATATTCTACTGTGTCCAAATATTATATTCTACTGTATCCAATCATATTATATTCGACTGTGTCCAGTCATATTATATTCTACTGTGTCCAAATATTATATTCTACTGTATCCAATCATATTATATTCGACTGTGTCCAATCATATTATATTCTACTGTGTCCAGTCATATTCTATTCTACTGTATCCAATCATATTATATTCTACTGTATCCAATCATATTATATTCTACTGTGTCCAATCATATTATATTCTACTGTGTCCAGTCATATTATATTCTACTGTGTCCAGTCATATTATATTCTACTGTATCCAATCATATTATATTCTACTGTGTCCAGTCATATTATATTCTATTGTGTCCAGTCATATTATATTCTACTGTGTCCAAATATTATATTCTACTGTATCCAATCATATTATATTCTACTGTATCCAATCATATTATATTCTACTGTGTCCAATCATATTATATTCTACTGTGTCCAGTCATATTCTATTCTACTGTATCCAATCATATTATATTCTACTGTATCCAATCATATTATATTCTACTGTGTCCAATCATATTATATTCTACTGTGTCCAGTCATATTATATTCTACTGTGTCCAGTCATATTATATTCTACTGTGTCCAGTTATATTTTATTCTACTGTGTCCAGTCATATTATATTCTACTGTGTCCAGTCATATTATATTCTACTGTGTCCAGTCATATTATATTCTACTGTATCCAATCATATTATATTCTACTGTGTCCAGTCATATTATATTCTACTGTGTCCAGTCATATTATATTCTACTGTATCCAATCATATTATATTCTACTGTGTCCAAATATTATATTCTACTGTGTCCAATCATATTATATTCTACTGTGTCCAATCATATTATATTCTACTGTGTCCAAATATTATATTATACTGTGTCCAAATATTATATTCTACTGTGTCCAATCATATTATATTCTACTGTGTCCAAATATTATATTATACTGTGTCCAATCATATTATATTCTACTGTCCAGTCATATTATATTCTACTGTATCCAGTCATATTATATTCTACTGTGTCCAATCATATTATATTCTACTGTGTCCAATCATATTATATTCTACTGTATCCAATCATATTATATTCTACTGTGTCCAGTCATATTATATTCTACTGTGTCCAAATATTATATTCTACTGTGTCCAATCATATTATATTCTACTCTGTCCAAATAGTATATTCTACTGTATCCAATCATATTATATTCTACTGTATCCAATCATATTATATTCTACTGTGTCCAATCATATTATATTCTACTGTGTCCAGTCATATTATATTCTACTGTGTCCAATCATATTATATTCTACTGTATCCAGTCATATTATATTCTACTGTGTCCAGTTATATTATATTCTACTGTGTCCAGTCATATTATATTCTACTGTGTCCAGTCATATTATATTCTACTGTGTCCAATCATATTATATTATACTGTATCCAATCATATTATATTCTACTGTGTCCAAATATTATATTCTACTGTGTCCAAATGTTATATTCTACTTTGTCCAAATATTATATTCTACTGTGTCCAATCATATTATATTCTACTGTGTCCAATCATATTATATTCTACTGTATCCAATCATATTCTATTCTACTGTATCCAATCATATTATATTCTACTGTGTCCAAATATTATATTCTACTGTATCCAATCACATTATATTCTACTGTGTCCAAATATTATATTCTACTGTGTCCAATCATATTATATTCTACTGTGTCCAATCACATTATATTCTACTGTGTCCAGATATTATATTATACTGTATCCAATCATATTATATTCTACTGTGTCCAATCATATTATATTCTACTGTATCCAGTCATATTATATTATACTGTGTCCAATCATATTATATTCTACTGTGTCCAATCATATTATATTCTACTGTGTCCAAATATTATATTCTACTGTATCCAATCATATTATATTCGACTGTGTCCAATCATATTATATTCTACTGTGTCCAGTCATATTCTATTCTACTGTATCCAATCATATTATATTCTACTGTATCCAATCATATTATATTCTACTGTGTCCAATCATATTATATTCTACTGTGTCCAGTCATATTATATTCTACTGTGTCCAGTCATATTATATTCTACTGTATCCAATCATATTATATTCTACTGTGTCCAGTCATATTATATTCTATTGTGTCCAGTCATATTATATTCTACTGTGTCCAATCATATTATATTCTACTGTGTCCAGTCATATTATATTATACTGTGTCCAAATATTATATTCTACTGTATCCAATCATATTATATTCTACTGTATCCAATCATATTATATTCTACTTTGTCCAATCATATTATATTCTACTGTGTCCAGTCATATTCTATTGTATCCAATCATATTATATTCTACTGTATCCAATCATATTATATTCTACTGTGTCCAATCATATTATATTCTACTGTGTCCAGTCATATTATATTCTACTGTGTCCAGTCATATTATATTCTACTGTGTCCAGTTATATTTTATTCTACTGTGTCCAGTCATATTATATTCTACTGTGTCCAGTCATATTATATTCTACTGTGTCCAGTCATATTATATTCTACTGTATCCAATCATATTATATTCTACTGTGTCCAGTCATATTATATTCTACTGTGTCCAGTCATATTATATTCTACTGTATCCAATCATATTATATTCTACTGTGTCCAAATATTATATTCTACTGTGTCCAATCATATTATATTCTACTGTGTCCAATCATATTATATTCTACTGTGTCCAAATATTATATTATACTGTGTCCAAATATTATATTATACTGTGTCCAATCATATTATATTCTACTGTGTCCAAATATTATATTATACTGTGTCCAATCATATTATATTCTACTGTGTCCAGTCATATTATATTCTACTGTATCCAGTCATATTATATTCTACTGTGTCCAATCATATTATATTCTACTGTGTCCAATCATATTATATTCTACTGTATCCAATCATATTATATTCTACTGTGTCCAGTCATATTATATTCTACTGTGTCCAAATATTATATTCTACTGTGTCCAATCATATTATATTCTACTCTGTCCAAATAGTATATTCTACTGTATCCAATCATATTATATTCTACTGTATCCAATCATATTATATTCTACTGTGTCCAATCATATTATATTCTACTGTGTCCAGTCATATTATATTCTACTGTGTCCAATCATATTATATTCTACTGTATCCAGTCATATTATATTCTACTGTGTCCAGTTATATTATATTCTACTGTGTCCAGTCATATTATATTCTACTGTGTCCAGTCATATTATATTCTACTGTGTCCAATCATATTATATTATACTGTATCCAATCATATTATATTCTACTGTGTCCAAATATTATATTCTACTGTGTCCAAATATTATATTCTACTTTGTCCAAATATTATATTCTACTGTGTCCAATCATATTATATTCTACTGTGTCCAATCATATTATATTCTACTGTATCCAATCATATTCTATTCTACTGTATCCAATCATATTATATTCTACTGTGTCCAAATATTATATTCTACTGTATCCAATCACATTATATTCTACTGTGTCCAAATATTATATTCTACTGTGTCCAATCATATTATATTCTACTGTGTCCAATCACATTATATTCTACTGTGTCCAGATATTATATTATACTGTATCCAATCATATTATATTCTACTGTGTCCAATCATATTATATTCTACTGTATCCAGTCATATTATATTATACTGTGTCCAATCATATTATATTCTACTGTGTCCAATCATATTATATTCTACTGTATCCAGTCATATTATATTATACTGTGTCCAATCATATTATATTCTACTGTGTCCAGTCATATTATATTCTACTGTATCCAATCATATTATATTATACTGTATCCAATCATATTATATTCTACTGTGTCCAATCATATTATATTCTACTGTGTCCAGTCATATTATATTCGACTGTATCCAGTCATATTATATTCTACTGTGTCCAATCATATTATATTATACTGTGTCCAGTCATATTATATTCTACTGTATCCAATCACATTATATTCTACTGTGTCCAATCATATTATATTCTACTGTATCCAATCATATTATATTATACTGTGTCCAATCCTATTATATTCTACTGTGTCCAATCACATTATATTCTACTGTGTCCAGTCATATTATATTCTACTGTGTCCAGTCATATTATATTATACTGTGTCCAGTCATATTATATTCTACTGTATCCAGTCATATTATATTCTACTGTGTCCAGTCATATTATATTCTACTGTGTCCAGTCATATTATATTATACTGTGTCCAATCATATTATATTCTACTGTGTCCAGTCATATTATATTCTACTGTATCCAATCATATTATATTCTACTGTGTCCAGTCATATTCTATTCTACTGTATCCAATCATATTATATTCTACTGTATCCAATCATATTATATTCTACTGTGTCCAATCATATTATATTCTACTGTGTCCAGTCATATTATATTCTACTGTGTCCAGTCATATTATATTCTACTGTATCTAATCATATTATATTCTACTGTGTCCAGTCATATTATATTCTATTGTGTCCAGTCATATTATATTCTACTGTGTCCAATCATATTATATTCTACTGTGTCCAGTCATATTATATTATACTGTGTCCAAATATTATATTCTACTGTATCCAATCATATTATATTCTACTGTATCCAATCATATTATATTCTACTTTGTCCAATCATATTATATTCTACTGTGTCCAGTCATATTCTATTGTATCCAATCATATTATATTCTACTGTATCCAATCATATTATATTCTACTGTGTCCAATCATATTATATTCTACTGTGTCCAGTCATATTATATTCTACTGTGTCCAGTCATATTATATTCTACTGTGTCCAGTTATATTTTATTCTACTGTGTCCAGTCATATTATATTCTACTGTGTCCAGTCATATTATATTCTACTGTGTCCAGTCATATTATATTCTACTGTATCCAATCATATTATATTCTACTGTGTCCAGTCATATTATATTCTACTGTGTCCAGTCATATTATATTCTACTGTATCCAATCATATTATATTCTACTGTGTCCAAATATTATATTCTACTGTGTCCAATCATATTATATTCTACTGTGTCCAATCATATTATATTCTACTGTGTCCAAATATTATATTATACTGTGTCCAAATATTATATTATACTGTGTCCAATCATATTATATTCTACTGTGTCCAAATATTATATTATACTGTGTCCAATCATATTATATTCTACTGTGTCCAGTCATATTATATTCTACTGTATCCAGTCATATTATATTCTACTGTGTCCAATCATATTATATTCTACTGTGTCCAATCATATTATATTCTACTGTATCCAATCATATTATATTCTACTGTGTCCAGTCATATTATATTCTACTGTGTCCAAATATTATATTCTACTGTGTCCAATCATATTATATTCTACTCTGTCCAAATAGTATATTCTACTGTATCCAATCATATTATATTCTACTGTATCCAATCATATTATATTCTACTGTGTCCAATCATATTATATTCTACTGTGTCCAGTCATATTATATTCTACTGTGTCCAATCATATTATATTCTACTGTATCCAGTCATATTATATTCTACTGTGTCCAGTTATATTATATTCTACTGTGTCCAGTCATATTATATTCTACTGTGTCCAGTCATATTATATTCTACTGTGTCCAATCATATTATATTATACTGTATCCAATCATATTATATTCTACTGTGTCCAAATATTATATTCTACTGTGTCCAAATATTATATTCTACTTTGTCCAAATATTATATTCTACTGTGTCCAATCATATTATATTCTACTGTGTCCAATCATATTATATTCTACTGTATCCAATCATATTCTATTCTACTGTATCCAATCATATTATATTCTACTGTGTCCAAATATTATATTCTACTGTATCCAATCACATTATATTCTACTGTGTCCAAATATTATATTCTACTGTGTCCAATCATATTATATTCTACTGTGTCCAATCACATTATATTCTACTGTGTCCAGATATTATATTATACTGTATCCAATCATATTATATTCTACTGTGTCCAATCATATTATATTCTACTGTATCCAGTCATATTATATTATACTGTGTCCAATCATATTATATTCTACTGTGTCCAATCATATTATATTCTACTGTATCCAGTCATATTATATTATACTGTGTCCAATCATATTATATTCTACTGTGTCCAGTCATATTATATTCTACTGTATCCAATCATATTATATTATACTGTATCCAATCATATTATATTCTACTGTGTCCAATCATATTATATTCTACTGTGTCCAGTCATATTATATTCGACTGTATCCAGTCATATTATATTCTACTGTGTCCAATCATATTATATTATACTGTGTCCAGTCATATTATATTCTACTGTATCCAATCATATTATATTCTACTGTATCCAGTCATATTATTTTATAATGTGTCCAATCATATTATATTCTACTGTGTCCAATCATATTATATTATACTGTATCCAATCATATTATATTATACTGTGTCCAATCATATATTCTACTGTGTCCAATCACATTATATTCTACTGTGTCCAGTCATATTATATTCTACTGTATCCAATCATATTATATTCTACTGTGTCCAATCACATTATATTCTACTGTGTCCAATCATATTATATTCTACTGTATCCAATCATATTATATTATACTGTGTCCAATCCTATTATATTCTACTGTGTCCAATCACATTATATTCTACTGTGTCCAGTCATATTATATTCTACTGTGTCCAGTCATATTATATTATACTGTGTCCAGTCATATTATATTCTACTGTATCCAGTCATATTATATTCTACTGTGTCCAGTCATATTATATTCTACTGTGTCCAGTCATATTATATTATACTGTGTCCAATCATATTATATTCTACTGTGTCCAGTCATATTATATTCTACTGTATCCAATCATATTATATTCTACTGTGTCCAGTCATATTATATTCTACTGTGTCCAGTCATATTATATTATACTGTATCCAATCATATTATATTCTACTGTATCCAGTCATATTATATTCTACTGTATCCAATCATATTATATTCTACTGTATCCAATCATATTATATTCTACTGTGTCCAGTCATATTCTATTCTACTGTATCCAATCATATTATATTCTACTGTATCCAATCATATTATATTCTACTGTGTCCAATCATATTATATTCTACTGTGTCCAGTCATATTATATTCTACTGTGTCCAGTCATATTATATTCTACTGTGTCCAGTTATATTTTATTCTACTGTGTCCAATCATATTATATTCTACTGTGTCCAATCATATTATATTCTACTGTATCCAATCATATTATATTCTACTGTGTCCAGTCATATTATATTCTACTGTGTCCAAATATTATATTCTACTGTGTCCAATCATATTATATTCTACTCTGTCCAAATAGTATATTCTACTGTATCCAATCATATTATATTCTACTGTATCCAATCATATTATATTCTACTGTGTCCAATCATATTATATTCTACTGTGTCCAGTCATATTATATTCTACTGTGTCCAATCATATTATATTCTACTGTATCCAGTCATATTATATTCTACTGTGTCCAGTTATATTATATTCTACTGTGTCCAGTCATATTATATTCTACTGTGTCCAGTCATATTATATTCTACTGTGTCCAATCATATTATATTATACTGTATCCAATCATATTATATTCTACTGTGTCCAAATATTATATTCTACTGTGTCCAAATATTATATTCTACTTTGTCCAAATATTATATTCTACTGTGTCCAATCATATTATATTCTACTGTGTCCAATCATATTATATTCTACTGTATCCAATCATATTCTATTCTACTGTATCCAATCATATTATATTCTACTGTGTCCAAATATTATATTCTACTGTATCCAATCACATTATATTCTACTGTGTCCAAATATTATATTCTACTGTGTCCAATCATATTATATTCTACTGTGTCCAATCACATTATATTCTACTGTGTCCAGATATTATATTATACTGTATCCAATCATATTATATTCTACTGTGTCCAATCATATTATATTCTACTGTATCCAGTCATATTATATTATACTGTGTCCAATCATATTATATTCTACTGTGTCCAATCATATTATATTCTACTGTATCCAGTCATATTATATTCGACTGTGTCCAATCATATATATTCTACTGTGTCCAATCATATTATATTCTACTGTGTCCAGTCATATTATATTCTACTGTATCCAGTCATATTCTACTTTGTCCAATCATATTATATTCTACTGTGTCCAATCATATTATATTCTACTGTGTCCAGTCATATTATATTCTACTGTGTCCAGTCATATTATATTCTACTGTGTCCAAATATTATATTCTACTGTATCCAATCATATTATATTCGACTGTGTCCAGTCATATTATATTCTACTGTGTCCAAATATTATATTCTACTGTATCCAATCATATTATATTCGACTGTGTCCAATCATATTATATTCTACTGTGTCCAGTCATATTCTATTCTACTGTATCCAATCATATTATATTCTACTGTATCCAATCATATTATATTCTACTGTGTCCAATCATATTATATTCTACTGTGTCCAGTCATATTATATTCTACTGTGTCCAGTCATATTATATTCTACTGTATCCAATCATATTATATTCTACTGTGTCCAATCATATTATATTCTACTGTATCCAATCATATTCTATTCTACTGTATCCAATCATATTATATTCTACTGTGTCCAAATATTATATTCTACTGTATCCAATCACATTATATTCTACTGTGTCCAAATATTATATTCTACTGTGTCCAATCATATTATATTCTACTGTGTCCAATCACATTATATTCTACTGTGTCCAGATATTATATTATACTGTATCCAATCATATTATATTCTACTGTGTCCAATCATATTATATTCTACTGTATCCAGTCATATTATATTATACTGTGTCCAATCATATTATATTCTACTGTGTCCAATCATATTATATTCTACTGTATCCAGTCATATTATATTCGACTGTGTCCAATCATATATATTCTACTGTGTCCAATCATATTATATTCTACTGTGTCCAGTCATATTATATTCTACTGTATCCAGTCATATTCTACTTTGTCCAATCATATTATATTCTACTGTGTCCAATCATATTATATTCTACTGTGTCCAGTCATATTATATTCTACTGTGTCCAGTCATATTATATTCTACTGTGTCCAAATATTATATTCTACTGTATCCAATCATATTATATTCGACTGTGTCCAGTCATATTATATTCTACTGTGTCCAAATATTATATTCTACTGTATCCAATCATATTATATTCGACTGTGTCCAATCATATTATATTCTACTGTGTCCAGTCATATTCTATTCTACTGTATCCAATCATATTATATTCTACTGTATCCAATCATATTATATTCTACTGTGTCCAATCATATTATATTCTACTGTGTCCAGTCATATTATATTCTACTGTGTCCAGTCATATTATATTCTACTGTATCCAATCATATTATATTCTACTGTGTCCAGTCATATTATATTCTATTGTGTCCAGTCATATTATATTCTACTGTGTCCAAATATTATATTCTACTGTATCCAATCATATTATATTCTACTGTATCCAATCATATTATATTCTACTGTGTCCAATCATATTATATTCTACTGTGTCCAGTCATATTCTATTCTACTGTATCCAATCATATTATATTCTACTGTATCCAATCATATTATATTCTACTGTGTCCAATCATATTATATTCTACTGTGTCCAGTCATATTATATTCTACTGTGTCCAGTCATATTATATTCTACTGTGTCCAGTTATATTTTATTCTACTGTGTCCAGTCATATTATATTCTACTGTGTCCAGTCATATTATATTCTACTGTGTCCAGTCATATTATATTCTACTGTATCCAATCATATTATATTCTACTGTGTCCAGTCATATTATATTCTACTGTGTCCAGTCATATTATATTCTACTGTATCCAATCATATTATATTCTACTGTGTCCAAATATTATATTCTACTGTGTCCAATCATATTATATTCTACTGTGTCCAATCATATTATATTCTACTGTGTCCAAATATTATATTATACTGTGTCCAAATATTATATTCTACTGTGTCCAATCATATTATATTCTACTGTGTCCAAATATTATATTATACTGTGTCCAATCATATTATATTCTACTGTCCAGTCATATTATATTCTACTGTATCCAGTCATATTATATTCTACTGTGTCCAATCATATTATATTCTACTGTGTCCAATCATATTATATTCTACTGTATCCAATCATATTATATTCTACTGTGTCCAGTCATATTATATTCTACTGTGTCCAAATATTATATTCTACTGTGTCCAATCATATTATATTCTACTCTGTCCAAATAGTATATTCTACTGTATCCAATCATATTATATTCTACTGTATCCAATCATATTATATTCTACTGTGTCCAATCATATTATATTCTACTGTGTCCAGTCATATTATATTCTACTGTGTCCAATCATATTATATTCTACTGTATCCAGTCATATTATATTCTACTGTGTCCAGTTATATTATATTCTACTGTGTCCAGTCATATTATATTCTACTGTGTCCAGTCATATTATATTCTACTGTGTCCAATCATATTATATTATACTGTATCCAATCATATTATATTCTACTGTGTCCAAATATTATATTCTACTGTGTCCAAATGTTATATTCTACTTTGTCCAAATATTATATTCTACTGTGTCCAATCATATTATATTCTACTGTGTCCAATCATATTATATTCTACTGTATCCAATCATATTCTATTCTACTGTATCCAATCATATTATATTCTACTGTGTCCAAATATTATATTCTACTGTATCCAATCACATTATATTCTACTGTGTCCAAATATTATATTCTACTGTGTCCAATCATATTATATTCTACTGTGTCCAATCACATTATATTCTACTGTGTCCAGATATTATATTATACTGTATCCAATCATATTATATTCTACTGTGTCCAATCATATTATATTCTACTGTATCCAGTCATATTATATTATACTGTGTCCAATCATATTATATTCTACTGTGTCCAATCATATTATATTCTACTGTGTCCAAATATTATATTCTACTGTATCCAATCATATTATATTCGACTGTGTCCAATCATATTATATTCTACTGTGTCCAGTCATATTCTATTCTACTGTATCCAATCATATTATATTCTACTGTATCCAATCATATTATATTCTACTGTGTCCAATCATATTATATTCTACTGTGTCCAGTCATATTATATTCTACTGTGTCCAGTCATATTATATTCTACTGTATCCAATCATATTATATTCTACTGTGTCCAGTCATATTATATTCTATTGTGTCCAGTCATATTATATTCTACTGTGTCCAATCATATTATATTCTACTGTGTCCAGTCATATTATATTATACTGTGTCCAAATATTATATTCTACTGTATCCAATCATATTATATTCTACTGTATCCAATCATATTATATTCTACTTTGTCCAATCATATTATATTCTACTGTGTCCAGTCATATTCTATTGTATCCAATCATATTATATTCTACTGTATCCAATCATATTATATTCTACTGTGTCCAATCATATTATATTCTACTGTGTCCAGTCATATTATATTCTACTGTGTCCAGTCATATTATATTCTACTGTGTCCAGTTATATTTTATTCTACTGTGTCCAGTCATATTATATTCTACTGTGTCCAGTCATATTATATTCTACTGTGTCCAGTCATATTATATTCTACTGTATCCAATCATATTATATTCTACTGTGTCCAGTCATATTATATTCTACTGTGTCCAGTCATATTATATTCTACTGTATCCAATCATATTATATTCTACTGTGTCCAAATATTATATTCTACTGTGTCCAATCATATTATATTCTACTGTGTCCAATCATATTATATTCTACTGTGTCCAAATATTATATTATACTGTGTCCAAATATTATATTATACTGTGTCCAATCATATTATATTCTACTGTGTCCAAATATTATATTATACTGTGTCCAATCATATTATATTCTACTGTGTCCAGTCATATTATATTCTACTGTATCCAGTCATATTATATTCTACTGTGTCCAATCATATTATATTCTACTGTGTCCAATCATATTATATTCTACTGTATCCAATCATATTATATTCTACTGTGTCCAGTCATATTATATTCTACTGTGTCCAAATATTATATTCTACTGTGTCCAATCATATTATATTCTACTCTGTCCAAATAGTATATTCTACTGTATCCAATCATATTATATTCTACTGTATCCAATCATATTATATTCTACTGTGTCCAATCATATTATATTCTACTGTGTCCAGTCATATTATATTCTACTGTGTCCAATCATATTATATTCTACTGTATCCAGTCATATTATATTCTACTGTGTCCAGTTATATTATATTCTACTGTGTCCAGTCATATTATATTCTACTGTGTCCAGTCATATTATATTCTACTGTGTCCAATCATATTATATTATACTGTATCCAATCATATTATATTCTACTGTGTCCAAATATTATATTCTACTGTGTCCAAATATTATATTCTACTTTGTCCAAATATTATATTCTACTGTGTCCAATCATATTATATTCTACTGTGTCCAATCATATTATATTCTACTGTATCCAATCATATTCTATTCTACTGTATCCAATCATATTATATTCTACTGTGTCCAAATATTATATTCTACTGTATCCAATCACATTATATTCTACTGTGTCCAAATATTATATTCTACTGTGTCCAATCATATTATATTCTACTGTGTCCAATCACATTATATTCTACTGTGTCCAGATATTATATTATACTGTATCCAATCATATTATATTCTACTGTGTCCAATCATATTATATTCTACTGTATCCAGTCATATTATATTATACTGTGTCCAATCATATTATATTCTACTGTGTCCAATCATATTATATTCTACTGTATCCAGTCATATTATATTATACTGTGTCCAATCATATTATATTCTACTGTGTCCAGTCATATTATATTCTACTGTATCCAATCATATTATATTATACTGTATCCAATCATATTATATTCTACTGTGTCCAATCATATTATATTCTACTGTGTCCAGTCATATTATATTCGACTGTATCCAGTCATATTATATTCTACTGTGTCCAATCATATTATATTATACTGTGTCCAGTCATATTATATTCTACTGTATCCAATCATATTATATTCTACTGTATCCAGTCATATTATTTTATAATGTGTCCAATCATATTATATTCTACTGTGTCCAATCATATTATATTATACTGTATCCAATCATATTATATTATACTGTGTCCAATCATATATTCTACTGTGTCCAATCACATTATATTCTACTGTGTCCAGTCATATTATATTCTACTGTATCCAATCATATTATATTCTACTGTGTCCAATCACATTATATTCTACTGTGTCCAATCATATTATATTCTACTGTATCCAATCATATTATATTATACTGTGTCCAATCCTATTATATTCTACTGTGTCCAATCACATTATATTCTACTGTGTCCAGTCATATTATATTCTACTGTGTCCAGTCATATTATATTATACTGTGTCCAGTCATATTATATTCTACTGTATCCAGTCATATTATATTCTACTGTGTCCAGTCATATTATATTCTACTGTGTCCAGTCATATTATATTATACTGTGTCCAATCATATTATATTCTACTGTGTCCAGTCATATTATATTCTACTGTATCCAATCATATTATATTCTACTGTGTCCAGTCATATTCTATTCTACTGTATCCAATCATATTATATTCTACTGTATCCAATCATATTATATTCTACTGTGTCCAATCATATTATATTCTACTGTGTCCAGTCATATTATATTCTACTGTGTCCAGTCATATTATATTCTACTGTATCCAATCATATTATATTCTACTGTGTCCAGTCATATTATATTCTATTGTGTCCAGTCATATTATATTCTACTGTGTCCAATCATATTATATTCTACTGTGTCCAGTCATATTATATTATACTGTGTCCAAATATTATATTCTACTGTATCCAATCATATTATATTCTACTGTATCCAATCATATTATATTCTACTTTGTCCAATCATATTATATTCTACTGTGTCCAGTCATATTCTATTGTATCCAATCATATTATATTCTACTGTATCCAATCATATTATATTCTACTGTGTCCAATCATATTATATTCTACTGTGTCCAGTCATATTATATTCTACTGTGTCCAGTCATATTATATTCTACTGTGTCCAGTTATATTTTATTCTACTGTGTCCAGTCATATTATATTCTACTGTGTCCAGTCATATTATATTCTACTGTGTCCAGTCATATTATATTCTACTGTATCCAATCATATTATATTCTACTGTGTCCAGTCATATTATATTCTACTGTGTCCAGTCATATTATATTCTACTGTATCCAATCATATTATATTCTACTGTGTCCAAATATTATATTCTACTGTGTCCAATCATATTATATTCTACTGTGTCCAATCATATTATATTCTACTGTGTCCAAATATTATATTATACTGTGTCCAAATATTATATTATACTGTGTCCAATCATATTATATTCTACTGTGTCCAAATATTATATTATACTGTGTCCAATCATATTATATTCTACTGTGTCCAGTCATATTATATTCTACTGTATCCAGTCATATTATATTCTACTGTGTCCAATCATATTATATTCTACTGTGTCCAATCATATTATATTCTACTGTATCCAATCATATTATATTCTACTGTGTCCAGTCATATTATATTCTACTGTGTCCAAATATTATATTCTACTGTGTCCAATCATATTATATTCTACTCTGTCCAAATAGTATATTCTACTGTATCCAATCATATTATATTCTACTGTATCCAATCATATTATATTCTACTGTGTCCAATCATATTATATTCTACTGTGTCCAGTCATATTATATTCTACTGTGTCCAATCATATTATATTCTACTGTATCCAGTCATATTATATTCTACTGTGTCCAGTTATATTATATTCTACTGTGTCCAGTCATATTATATTCTACTGTGTCCAGTCATATTATATTCTACTGTGTCCAATCATATTATATTATACTGTATCCAATCATATTATATTCTACTGTGTCCAAATATTATATTCTACTGTGTCCAAATATTATATTCTACTTTGTCCAAATATTATATTCTACTGTGTCCAATCATATTATATTCTACTGTGTCCAATCATATTATATTCTACTGTATCCAATCATATTCTATTCTACTGTATCCAATCATATTATATTCTACTGTGTCCAAATATTATATTCTACTGTATCCAATCACATTATATTCTACTGTGTCCAAATATTATATTCTACTGTGTCCAATCATATTATATTCTACTGTGTCCAATCACATTATATTCTACTGTGTCCAGATATTATATTATACTGTATCCAATCATATTATATTCTACTGTGTCCAATCATATTATATTCTACTGTATCCAGTCATATTATATTATACTGTGTCCAATCATATTATATTCTACTGTGTCCAATCATATTATATTCTACTGTATCCAGTCATATTATATTATACTGTGTCCAATCATATTATATTCTACTGTGTCCAGTCATATTATATTCTACTGTATCCAATCATATTATATTATACTGTATCCAATCATATTATATTCTACTGTGTCCAATCATATTATATTCTACTGTGTCCAGTCATATTATATTCGACTGTATCCAGTCATATTATATTCTACTGTGTCCAATCATATTATATTATACTGTGTCCAGTCATATTATATTCTACTGTATCCAATCATATTATATTCTACTGTATCCAGTCATATTATTTTATAATGTGTCCAATCATATTATATTCTACTGTGTCCAATCATATTATATTATACTGTATCCAATCATATTATATTATACTGTGTCCAATCATATATTCTACTGTGTCCAATCACATTATATTCTACTGTGTCCAGTCATATTATATTCTACTGTATCCAATCATATTATATTCTACTGTGTCCAATCACATTATATTCTACTGTGTCCAATCATATTATATTCTACTGTATCCAATCATATTATATTATACTGTGTCCAATCCTATTATATTCTACTGTGTCCAATCACATTATATTCTACTGTGTCCAGTCATATTATATTCTACTGTGTCCAGTCATATTATATTATACTGTGTCCAGTCATATTATATTCTACTGTATCCAGTCATATTATATTCTACTGTGTCCAGTCATATTATATTCTACTGTGTCCAGTCATATTATATTATACTGTGTCCAATCATATTATATTCTACTGTGTCCAGTCATATTATATTCTACTGTATCCAATCATATTATATTCTACTGTGTCCAGTCATATTATATTCTACTGTGTCCAGTCATATTATATTATACTGTATCCAATCATATTATATTCTACTGTATCCAGTCATATTATATTCTACTGTATCCAATCATATTATATTCTACTGTATCCAATCATATTATATTCTACTGTGTCCAGTCATATTCTATTCTACTGTATCCAATCATATTATATTCTACTGTATCCAATCATATTATATTCTACTGTGTCCAATCATATTATATTCTACTGTGTCCAGTCATATTATATTCTACTGTGTCCAGTCATATTATATTCTACTGTGTCCAGTTATATTTTATTCTACTGTGTCCAGTCATATTATATTCTACTGTGTCCAGTCATATTATATTCTACTGTGTCCAGTCATATTATATTCTACTGTATCCAATCATATTATATTCTACTGTGTCCAGTCATATTATATTCTACTGTGTCCAGTCATATTATATTCTACTGTATCCAATCATATTATATTCTACTGTGTCCAAATATTATATTCTACTGTGTCCAATCATATTATATTCTACTGTGTCCAATCATATTATATTCTACTGTGTCCAAATATTATATTATACTGTGTCCAAATATTATATTCTACTGTGTCCAATCATATTATATTCTACTGTGTCCAAATATTATATTATACTGTGTCCAATCATATTATATTCTACTGTGTCCAGTCATATTATATTCTACTGTATCCAGTCATATTATATTCTACTGTGTCCAATCATATTATATTCTACTGTGTCCAATCATATTATATTCTACTGTATCCAATCATATTATATTCTACTGTGTCCAGTCATATTATATTCTACTGTGTCCAAATATTATATTCTACTGTGTCCAATCATATTATATTCTACTTTGTCCAAATAGTATATTCTACTGTATCCAATCATATTATATTCTACTGTATCCAATCATATTATATTCTACTGTGTCCAATCATATTATATTCTACTGTGTCCAGTCATATTATATTCTACTGTGTCCAATCATATTATATTCTACTGTATCCAGCCATATTATATTCTACTGTGTCCAGTTATATTATATTCTACTGTGTCCAGTCATATTATATTCTACTGTGTCCAGTCATATTATATTCTACTGTGTCCAATCATATTATATTATACTGTATCCAATCATATTATATTCTACTGTGTCCAAATATTATATTCTACTGTGTCCAAATATTATATTCTACTTTGTCCAAATATTATATTCTACTGTGTCCAATCATATTATATTCTACTGTGTCCAATCATATTATATTCTACTGTATCCAATCATATTCTATTCTACTGTATCCAATCATATTATATTCTACTGTGTCCAAATATTATATTCTACTGTATCCAATCACATTATATTCTACTGTGTCCAAATATTATATTCTACTGTGTCCAATCATATTATATTCTACTGTGTCCAATCACATTATATTCTACTGTGTCCAGATATTATATTATACTGTATCCAATCATATTATATTCTACTGTGTCCAATCATATTATATTCTACTGTATCCAGTCATATTATATTATACTGTGTCCAATCATATTATATTCTACTGTGTCCAATCATATTATATTCTACTGTATCCAGTCATATTATATTATACTATGTCCAATCATATTATATTCTACTGTGTCCAGTCATATTATATTCTACTGTATCCAATCATATTATATTATACTGTATCCAATCATATTATATTCTACTGTGTCCAATCATATTATATTATACTGTGTCCAGTCATATTATATTCGACTGTATCCAGTCATATTATATTCTACTGTGTCCAATCATATTATATTATACTGTGTCCAGTCATATTATATTCTACTGTATCCAATCATATTATATTCTACTGTATCCAGTCATATTATATTATAATGTGTCCAATCATATTATATTCTACTGTGTCCAATCATATTATATTATACTGTATCCAATCATATTATATTATACTGTGTCCAATCATATATTCTACTGTGTCCAATCACATTATATTCTACTGTGTCCAGTCATATTATATTCTACTGTTTCCAATCATATTATATTCTACTGTGTCCAATCACATTATATTCTACTGTGTCCAATCATATTATATTCTACTTTGTCCAAATAGTATATTCTACTGTATCCAATCATATTATATTCTACTGTATCCAATCATATTATATTCTACTGTGTCCAATCATATTATATTCTACTGTGTCCAGTCATATTATATTCTACTGTGTCCAATCATATTATATTCTACTGTATCCAGTCATATTATATTCTACTGTGTCCAGTTATATTATATTCTACTGTGTCCAGTCATATTATATTCTACTGTGTCCAGTCATATTATATTCTACTGTGTCCAATCATATTATATTATACTGTATCCAATCATATTATATTCTACTGTGTCCAAATATTATATTCTACTGTGTCCAAATATTATATTCTACTTTGTCCAAATATTATATTCTACTGTGTCCAATCATATTATATTCTACTGTGTCCAATCATATTATATTCTACTGTATCCAATCATATTCTATTCTACTGTATCCAATCATATTATATTCTACTGTGTCCAAATATTATATTCTACTGTATCCAATCACATTATATTCTACTGTGTCCAAATATTATATTCTACTGTGTCCAATCATATTATATTCTACTGTGTCCAATCATATTATATTCTACTGTGTCCAGATATTATATTATACTGTATCCAATCATATTATATTCTACTGTGTCCAATCATATTATATTCTACTGTATCCAGTCATATTATATTATACTGTGTCCAATCATATTATATTCTACTGTGTCCAATCATATTATATTCTACTGTATCCAGTCATATTATATTATACTGTGTCCAATCATATTATATTCTACTGTGTCCAGTCATATTATATTCTACTGTATCCAATCATATTATATTATACTGTATCCAATCATATTATATTCTACTGTGTCCAATCATATTATATTCTACTGTGTCCAGTCATATTATATTCGACTGTATCCAGTCATATTATATTCTACTGTGTCCAATCATATTATATTATACTGTGTCCAGTCATATTATATTCTACTGTATCCAATCATATTATATTCTACTGTATCCAGTCATATTATATTATAATGTGTCCAATCATATTATATTCTACTGTGTCCAATCATATTATATTATACTGTATCCAATCATATTATATTATACTGTGTCCAATCATATATTCTACTGTGTCCAATCACATTATATTCTACTGTGTCCAGTCATATTATATTCTACTGTATCCAATCATATTATATTCTACTGTGTCCAATCACATTATATTCTACTGTGTCCAATCATATTATATTCTACTGTATCCAATCATATTATATTATACTGTGTCCAATCATATTATATTCTACTGTGTCCAATCACATTATATTCTACTGTGTCCAGTCATATTATATTCTACTGTGTCCAGTCATATTATACTGTGTCCAGTCATATTATATTCTACTGTATCCAGTCATATTATATTCTACTGTGTCCAGTCATATTATATTCTACTGTGTCCAGTCATATTATATTATACTGTGTCCAATCATATTATATTCTACTGTGTCCAGTCATATTATATTCTACTGTATCCAATCATATTATATTCTACTGTGTCCAGTCATATTATATTCTACTGTGTCCAGTCATATTATATTATACTGTATCCAATCATATTATATTCTACTGTATCCAGTCATATTATATTCTACTGTATCCAATCATATTATATTCTACTGTATCCAATCATATTATATTCTACTGTGTCCAGTCATATTCTATTCTACTGTATCCAATCATATTATATTCTACTGTATCCAATCATATTATATTCTACTGTGTCCAAACATATTATATTCTACTGTGTCCAGTCATATTATATTCTACTGTGTCCAGTCATATTATATTCTACTGTGTCCAGTTATATTTTATTCTACTGTGTCCAGTCATATTATATTCTACTGTGTCCAGTCATATTATATTCTACTGTGTCCAGTCATATTATATTCTACTGTATCCAATCATATTATATTCTACTGTGTCCAGTCATATTATATTCTACTGTGTCCAGTCATATTATATTCTACTGTATCCAATCATATTATATTCTACTGTGTCCAAATATTATATTCTACTGTGTCCAATCATATTATATTCTACTGTGTCCAATCATATTATATTCTACTGTGTCCAAATATTATATTATACTGTCTCCAAATATTATATTCTACTGTGTCCAATCATATTATATTCTACTGTGTCCAAATATTATATTATACTGTGTCCAATCATATTATATTCTACTGTGTCCAGTCATATTATATTCTACTGTATCCAGTCATATTATATTCTACTGTGTCCAATCATATTATATTCTACTGTGTCCAATCATATTATATTCTACTGTATCCAATCATATTATATTATACTGTGTCCAATCATATTATATTCTACTGTGTCCAATCACATTATATTCTACTGTGTCCAGTCATATTATATTCTACTGTGTCCAGTCATATTATACTGTGTCCAGTCATATTATATTCTACTGTATCCAGTCATATTATATTCTACTGTGTCCAGTCATATTATATTCTACTGTGTCCAGTCATATTATATTATACTGTGTCCAATCATATTATATTCTACTGTGTCCAGTCATATTATATTCTACTGTATCCAATCATATTATATTCTACTGTGTCCAGTCATATTATATTCTACTGTGTCCAGTCATATTATATTATACTGTATCCAATCATATTATATTCTACTGTATCCAGTCATATTATATTCTACTGTATCCAATCATATTATATTCTACTGTATCCAATCATATTATATTCTACTGTGTCCAGTCATATTCTATTCTACTGTATCCAATCATATTATATTCTACTGTATCCAATCATATTATATTCTACTGTGTCCAAACATATTATATTCTACTGTGTCCAGTCATATTATATTCTACTGTGTCCAGTCATATTATATTCTACTGTGTCCAGTTATATTTTATTCTACTGTGTCCAGTCATATTATATTCTACTGTGTCCAGTCATATTATATTCTACTGTGTCCAGTCATATTATATTCTACTGTATCCAATCATATTATATTCTACTGTGTCCAGTCATATTATATTCTACTGTGTCCAGTCATATTATATTCTACTGTATCCAATCATATTATATTCTACTGTGTCCAAATATTATATTCTACTGTGTCCAATCATATTATATTCTACTGTGTCCAATCATATTATATTCTACTGTGTCCAAATATTATATTATACTGTCTCCAAATATTATATTCTACTGTGTCCAATCATATTATATTCTACTGTGTCCAAATATTATATTATACTGTGTCCAATCATATTATATTCTACTGTGTCCAGTCATATTATATTCTACTGTATCCAGTCATATTATATTCTACTGTGTCCAATCATATTATATTCTACTGTGTCCAATCATATTATATTCTACTATATCCAATCATATTATATTCTACTGTGTCCAGTCATATTATATTCTACTGTGTCCAAATATTATATTCTACTGTGTCCAATCATATTATATTCTACTTTGTCCAAATAGTATATTCTACTGTATCCAATCATATTATATTCTACTGTATCCAATCATATTATATTCTACTGTGTCCAATCATATTATATTCTACTGTGTCCAGTCATATTATATTCTACTTTGTCCAATCATATTATATTCTACTGTGTCCAGTTATATTATATTCTACTGTGTCCAGTCATATTATATTCTACTGTGTCCAGTCATATTATATTCTACTGTGTCCAATCATATTATATTATACTGTATCCAATCATATTATATTCTACTGTGTCCAAATATTATATTCTACTGTGTCCAAATATTATATTCTACTTTGTCCAAATATTATATTCTACTGTGTCCAATCATATTATATTCTACTGTGTCCAATCATATTATATTCTACTGTATCCAATCATATTCTATTCTACTGTATCCAATCATATTATATTCTACTGTGTCCAAATATTATATTCTACTGTATCCAATCACATTATATTCTACTGTGTCCAAATATTATATTCTACTGTGTCCAATCATATTATATTCTACTGTGTCCAATCACATTATATTCTACTGTGTCCAGATATTATATTATACTGTATCCAATCATATTATATTCTACTGTGTCCAATCATATTATATTCTACTGTATCCAGTCATATTATATTATACTGTGTCCAATCATATTATATTCTACTGTGTCCAGTCATATTATATTCTACTGTATCCAATCATATTATATTATACTGTATCCAATCATATTATATTCTACTGTGTCCAATCATATTATATTCTACTGTGTCCAGTCATATTATATTCGACTGTATCCAGTCATATTATATTCTACTGTGTCCAATCATATTATATTATACTGTGTCCAGTCATATTATATTCTACTGTATCCAATCATATTATATTCTACTGTATCCAGTCATATTATATTATAATGTGTCCAATCATATTATATTCTACTGTGTCCAATCATATTATATTATACTGTATCCAATCATATTATATTATACTGTGTCCAATCATATATTCTACTGTGTCCAATCACATTATATTCTACTGTGTCCAGTCATATTATATTCTACTGTATCCAATCATATTATATTCTACTGTGTCCAATCACATTATATTCTACTGTGTCCAATCATATTATATTCTACTGTATCCAATCATATTATATTATACTGTGTCCAATCATATTATATTCTACTGTGTCCAATCACATTATATTCTACTGTGTCCAGTCATATTATATTCTACTGTGTCCAGTCATATTATACTGTGTCCAGTCATATTATATTCTACTGTATCCAGTCATATTATATTCTACTGTGTCCAGTCATATTATATTCTACTGTGTCCAGTCATATTATATTATACTGTGTCCAATCATATTATATTCTACTGTGTCCAGTCATATTATATTCTACTGTATCCAATCATATTATATTCTACTGTGTCCAGTCATATTATATTCTACTGTGTCCAGTCATATTATATTATACTGTATCCAATCATATTATATTCTACTGTATCCAGTCATATTATATTCTACTGTATCCAATCATATTATATTCTACTGTATCCAATCATATTATATTCTACTGTGTCCAGTCATATTCTATTCTACTGTATCCAATCATATTATATTCTACTGTATCCAATCATATTATATTCTACTGTGTCCAAACATATTATATTCTACTGTGTCCAGTCATATTATATTCTACTGTGTCCAGTCATATTATATTCTACTGTGTCCAGTTATATTTTATTCTACTGTGTCCAGTCATATTATATTCTACTGTGTCCAGTCATATTATATTCTACTGTGTCCAGTCATATTATATTCTACTGTATCCAATCATATTATATTCTACTGTGTCCAGTCATATTATATTCTACTGTGTCCAGTCATATTATATTCTACTGTATCCAATCATATTATATTCTACTGTGTCCAAATATTATATTCTACTGTGTCCAATCATATTATATTCTACTGTGTCCAATCATATTATATTCTACTGTGTCCAAATATTATATTATACTGTCTCCAAATATTATATTCTACTGTGTCCAATCATATTATATTCTACTGTGTCCAAATATTATATTATACTGTGTCCAATCATATTATATTCTACTGTGTCCAGTCATATTATATTCTACTGTATCCAGTCATATTATATTCTACTGTGTCCAATCATATTATATTCTACTGTGTCCAATCATATTATATTCTACTGTATCCAATCATATTATATTATACTGTGTCCAATCATATTATATTCTACTGTGTCCAATCACATTATATTCTACTGTGTCCAGTCATATTATATTCTACTGTGTCCAGTCATATTATACTGTGTCCAGTCATATTATATTCTACTGTATCCAGTCATATTATATTCTACTGTGTCCAGTCATATTATATTCTACTGTGTCCAGTCATATTATATTATACTGTGTCCAATCATATTATATTCTACTGTGTCCAGTCATATTATATTCTACTGTATCCAATCATATTATATTCTACTGTGTCCAGTCATATTATATTCTACTGTGTCCAGTCATATTATATTATACTGTATCCAATCATATTATATTCTACTGTATCCAGTCATATTATATTCTACTGTATCCAATCATATTATATTCTACTGTATCCAATCATATTATATTCTACTGTGTCCAGTCATATTCTATTCTACTGTATCCAATCATATTATATTCTACTGTATCCAATCATATTATATTCTACTGTGTCCAAACATATTATATTCTACTGTGTCCAGTCATATTATATTCTACTGTGTCCAGTCATATTATATTCTACTGTGTCCAGTTATATTTTATTCTACTGTGTCCAGTCATATTATATTCTACTGTGTCCAGTCATATTATATTCTACTGTGTCCAGTCATATTATATTCTACTGTATCCAATCATATTATATTCTACTGTGTCCAGTCATATTATATTCTACTGTGTCCAGTCATATTATATTCTACTGTATCCAATCATATTATATTCTACTGTGTCCAAATATTATATTCTACTGTGTCCAATCATATTATATTCTACTGTGTCCAATCATATTATATTCTACTGTGTCCAAATATTATATTATACTGTCTCCAAATATTATATTCTACTGTGTCCAATCATATTATATTCTACTGTGTCCAAATATTATATTATACTGTGTCCAATCATATTATATTCTACTGTGTCCAGTCATATTATATTCTACTGTATCCAGTCATATTATATTCTACTGTGTCCAATCATATTATATTCTACTGTGTCCAATCATATTATATTCTACTATATCCAATCATATTATATTCTACTGTGTCCAGTCATATTATATTCTACTGTGTCCAAATATTATATTCTACTGTGTCCAATCATATTATATTCTACTTTGTCCAAATAGTATATTCTACTGTATCCAATCATATTATATTCTACTGTATCCAATCATATTATATTCTACTGTGTCCAATCATATTATATTCTACTGTGTCCAGTCATATTATATTCTACTTTGTCCAATCATATTATATTCTACTGTGTCCAGTTATATTATATTCTACTGTGTCCAGTCATATTATATTCTACTGTGTCCAGTCATATTATATTCTACTGTGTCCAATCATATTATATTATACTGTATCCAATCATATTATATTCTACTGTGTCCAAATATTATATTCTACTGTGTCCAAATATTATATTCTACTTTGTCCAAATATTATATTCTACTGTGTCCAATCATATTATATTCTACTGTGTCCAATCATATTATATTCTACTGTATCCAATCATATTCTATTCTACTGTATCCAATCATATTATATTCTACTGTGTCCAAATATTATATTCTACTGTATCCAATCACATTATATTCTACTGTGTCCAAATATTATATTCTACTGTGTCCAATCATATTATATTCTACTGTGTCCAATCACATTATATTCTACTGTGTCCAGATATTATATTATACTGTATCCAATCATATTATATTCTACTGTGTCCAATCATATTATATTCTACTGTATCCAGTCATATTATATTATACTGTGTCCAATCATATTATATTCTACTGTGTCCAATCATATTATATTCTACTGTATCCAGTCATATTATATTATACTGTATCCAATCATATTATATTCTACTGTGTCCAGTCATATTATATTCTACTGTATCCAATCATATTATATTATACTGTATCCAATCATATTATATTCTACTGTGTCCAATCATATTATATTCTACTGTGTCCAGTCATATTATATTCGACTGTATCCAGTCATATTATATTCTACTGTGTCCAATCATATTATATTATACTGTGTCCAGTCATATTATATTCTACTGTATCCAATCATATTATATTCTACTGTATCCAGTCATATTATATTATAATGTGTCCAATCATATTATATTCTACTGTTTCCAATCATATTATATTCTACTGTGTCCAATCACATTATATTCTACTGTGTCCAATCATATTATATTCTACTGTATCCAATCATATTATATTATACTGTGTCCAATCATATTATATTCTACTGTGTCCAATCACATTATATTCTACTGTGTCCAGTCATATTATATTCTACTGTGTCCAGTCATATTATACTGTGTCCAGTCATATTATATTCTACTGTATCCAGTCATATTATATTCTACTGTGTCCAGTCATATTATATTCTACTGTGTCCAGTCATATTATATTATACTGTGTCCAATCATATTATATTCTACTGTGTCCAGTCATATTATATTCTACTGTATCCAATCATATTATATTCTACTGTGTCCAGTCATATTATATTCTACTGTGTCCAGTCATATTATATTATACTGTATCCAATCATATTATATTCTACTGTATCCAATCATATTATATTCTACTGTGTCCAGTCATATTCTATTCTACTGTATCCAATCATATTATATTCTACTGTATCCAATCATATTATATTCTACTGTGTCCAAACATATTATATTCTACTGTGTCCAGTCATATTATATTCTACTGTGTCCAGTCATATTATATTCTACTGTGTCCAGTTATATTTTATTCTACTGTGTCCAGTCATATTATATTCTACTGTGTCCAGTCATATTATATTCTACTGTGTCCAGTCATATTATATTCTACTGTATCCAATCATATTATATTCTACTGTGTCCAGTCATATTATATTCTACTGTGTCCAGTCATATTATATTCTACTGTATCCAATCATATTATATTCTACTGTGTCCAAATATTATATTCTACTGTGTCCAATCATATTATATTCTACTGTGTCCAATCATATTATATTCTACTGTGTCCAAATATTATATTATACTGTCTCCAAATATTATATTCTACTGTGTCCAATCATATTATATTCTACTGTGTCCAAATATTATATTATACTGTGTCCAATCATATTATATTCTACTGTGTCCAGTCATATTATATTCTACTGTATCCAGTCATATTATATTCTACTGTGTCCAATCATATTATATTCTACTGTGTCCAATCATATTATATTCTACTGTATCCAATCATATTATATTCTACTGTGTCCAGTCATATTATATTCTACTGTGTCCAAATATTATATTCTACTGTGTCCAATCATATTATATTCTACTTTGTCCAAATAGTATATTCTACTGTATCCAATCATATTATATTCTACTGTATCCAATCATATTATATTCTACTGTGTCCAATCATATTATATTCTACTGTGTCCAGTCATATTATATTCTACTTTGTCCAATCATATTATATTCTACTGTGTCCAGTTATATTATATTCTACTGTGTCCAGTCATATTATATTCTACTGTGTCCAGTCATATTATATTCTACTGTGTCCAATCATATTATATTATACTGTATCCAATCATATTATATTCTACTGTGTCCAAATATTATATTCTACTGTGTCCAAATATTATATTCTACTTTGTCCAAATATTATATTCTACTGTGTCCAATCATATTATATTCTACTGTGTCCAATCATATTATATTCTACTGTATCCAATCATATTCTATTCTACTGTATCCAATCATATTATATTCTACTGTGTCCAAATATTATATTCTACTGTATCCAATCACATTATATTCTACTGTGTCCAAATATTATATTCTACTGTGTCCAATCATATTATATTCTACTGTGTCCAATCACATTATATTCTACTGTGTCCAGATATTATATTATACTGTATCCAATCATATTATATTCTACTGTGTCCAATCATATTATATTCTACTGTATCCAGTCATATTATATTATACTGTGTCCAATCATATTATATTCTACTGTGTCCAATCATATTATATTCTACTGTATCCAGTCATATTATATTATACTGTATCCAATCATATTATATTCTACTGTGTCCAGTCATATTATATTCTACTGTATCCAATCATATTATATTATACTGTATCCAATCATATTATATTCTACTGTGTCCAATCATATTATATTCTACTGTGTCCAGTCATATTATATTCGACTGTATCCAGTCATATTATATTCTACTGTGTCCAATCATATTATATTATACTGTGTCCAGTCATATTATATTCTACTGTATCCAATCATATTATATTCTACTGTATCCAGTCATATTATATTATAATGTGTCCAATCATATTATATTCTACTGTGTCCAATCATATTATATTATACTGTATCCAATCATATTATATTATACTGTGTCCAATCATATATTCTACTGTGTCCAATCACATTATATTCTACTGTGTCCAGTCATATTATAGTCTACTGTTTCCAATCATATTATATTCTACTGTGTCCAATCACATTATATTCTACTGTGTCCAATCATATTATATTCTACTGTATCCAATCATATTATATTATACTGTGTCCAATCATATTATATTCTACTGTGTCCAATCACATTATATTCTACTGTGTCCAGTCATATTATATTCTACTGTGTCCAGTCATATTATATTATACTGTGTCCAGTCATATTATATTCTACTGTATACAGTCATATTATATTCTACTGTGTCCAGTCATATTATATTCTACTGTGTCCAGTCATATTATATTATACTGTGTCCAATCATATTATATTCTACTGTGTCCAGTCATATTATATTCTACTGTATCCAATCATATTATATTCTACTGTGTCCAGTCATATTATATTCTACTGTGTCCAGTCATATTATATTATACTGTATCCAATCATATTATATTCTACTGTATCCAGTCATATTATATTCTACTGTATCCAATCATATTATATTCTACTGTATCCAATCATATTATATTCTACTGTATCCAGTCATATTATATTCTACTGTGTCCAGATATTATATTCTACTGTATCCAATCATATTATATTCTACTGTATCCAATCATATTATATTCTACTGTATCCAGTCATATTATATTCGACTGTGTCCAATCATATATATTCTACTGTGTCCAATCATATTATATTCTACTGTGTCCAGTCATATTATATTCTACTGTATCCAGTCATATTATATTCTACTTTGTCCAATCATATTATATTCTACTGTGTCCAATCATATTATATTCTACTGTGTCCAGTCATATTATATTCTACTGTGTCCAGTCATATTATATTCTACTGTGTCCAAATATTATATTCTACTGTATCCAATCATATTATATTCGACTGTGTCCAATCATATTATATTCTACTGTGTCCAGTCATATTCTATTCTACTGTATCCAATCATATTATATTCTACTGTATCCAATCATATTATATTCTACTGTGTCCAATCATATTATATTCTACTGTGTCCAGTCATATTATATTCTACTGTGTCCAGTCATATTATATTCTACTGTATCCAATCATATTATATTCTACTGTGTCCAGTCATATTATATTCTATTGTGTCCAGTCATATTATATTCTACTGTGTCCAAATATTATATTCTACTGTATCCAATCATATTATATTCTACTGTATCCAATCATATTATATTCTACTGTGTCCAATCATATTATATTCTACTGTGTCCAGTCATATTCTATTCTACTGTATCCAATCATATTATATTCTACTGTATCCAATCATATTATATTCTACTGTGTCCAATCATATTATATTCTACTGTGTCCAGTCATATTATATTCTACTGTGTCCAGTCATATTATATTCTACTGTGTCCAGTTATATTTTATTCTACTGTGTCCAGTCATATTATATTCTACTGTGTCCAGTCATATTATATTCTACTGTGTCCAGTCATATTATATTCTACTGTATCCAATCATATTATATTCTACTGTGTCCAGTCATATTATATTCTACTGTGTCCAGTCATATTATATTCTACTGTATCCAATCATATTATATTCTACTGTGTCCAAATATTATATTCTACTGTGTCCAATCATATTATATTCTACTGTGTCCAATCATATTATATTCTACTGTGTCCAAATATTATATTCTACTGTGTCCAAATATTATATTATACTGTGTCCAATCATATTATATTCTACTGTGTCCAGTCATATTATATTCTACTGTATCCAGTCATATTATATTCTACTGTGTCCAATCATATTATATTCTACTGTGTCCAATCATATTATATTCTACTGTATCCAATCATATTATATTCTACTGTGTCCAGTCATATTATATTCTACTGTGTCCAAATATTATATTCTACTGTGTCCAATCATATTATATTCTACTCTGTCCAAATAGTATATTCTACTGTATCCAATCATATTATATTCTACTGTATCCAATCATATTATATTCTACTGTGTCCAATCATATTATATTCTACTGTGTCCAGTCATATTATATTCTACTGTGTCCAATCATATTATATTCTACTGTATCCAGTCATATTATATTCTACTGTGTCCAGTTATATTATATTCTACTGTGTCCAGTCATATTATATTCTACTGTGTCCAGTCATATTATATTCTACTGTGTCCAATCATATTATATTATACTGTATCCAATCATATTATATTCTACTGTGTCCAAATATTATATTCTACTGTGTCCAAATGTTATATTCTACTTTGTCCAAATATTATATTCTACTGTGTCCAATCATATTATATTCTACTGTGTCCAATCATATTATATTCTACTGTATCCAATCATATTCTATTCTACTGTATCCAATCATATTATATTCTACTGTGTCCAAATATTATATTCTACTGTATCCAATCACATTATATTCTACTGTGTCCAAATATTATATTCTACTGTGTCCAATCATATTATATTCTACTGTGTCCAATCACATTATATTCTACTGTGTCCAGATATTATATTATACTGTATCCAATCATATTATATTCTACTGTGTCCAATCATATTATATTCTACTGTATCCAGTCATATTATATTATACTGTGTCCAATCATATTATATTCTACTGTGTCCAATCATATTATATTCTACTGTGTCCAAATATTATATTCTACTGTATCCAATCATATTATATTCGACTGTGTCCAATCATATTATATTCTACTGTGTCCAGTCATATTCTATTCTACTGTATCCAATCATATTATATTCTACTGTATCCAATCATATTATATTCGACTGTGTCCAATCATATTATATTCTACTGTGTCCAGTCATATTATATTCTACTGTATCCAATCATATTATATTCTACTGTGTCCAGTCATATTATATTCTATTGTGTCCAGTCATATTATATTCTACTGTGTCCAAATATTATATTCTACTGTATCCAATCATATTATATTCTACTGTATCCAATCATATTATATTCTACTTTGTCCAATCATATTATATTCTACTGTGTCCAGTCATATTCTATTGTATCCAATCATATTATATTCTACTGTATCCAATCATATTATATTCTACTGTGTCCAATCATATTATATTCTACTGTGTCCAATCATATTATATTCTACTGTGTCCAGTCATATTATATTCTACTGTGTCCAGTTATATTTTATTCTACTGTGTCCAGTCATATTATATTCTACTGTGTCCAGTCATATTATATTCTACTGTGTCCAGTCATATTATATTCTACTGTATCCAATCATATTATATTCTACTGTGTCCAGTCATATTATATTCTACTGTGTCCAGTCATATTATATTCTACTGTATCCAATCATATTATATTCTACTGTGTCCAAATATTATATTCTACTGTGTCCAATCATATTATATTCTACTGTGTCCAATCATATTATATTCTACTGTGTCCAAATATTATATTATACTGTGTCCAATCATATTATATTCTACTGTGTCCAGTCATATTATATTCTACTGTATCCAGTCATATTATATTCTACTGTGTCCAATCATATTATATTCTACTGTGTCCAATCATATTATATTCTACTGTATCCAATCATATTATATTCTACTGTGTCCAGTCATATTATATTCTACTGTGTCCAAATATTATATTCTACTGTGTCCAATCATATTATATTCTACTCTGTCCAAATAGTATATTCTACTGTATCCAATCATATTATATTCTACTGTATCCAATCATATTATATTCTACTGTGTCCAATCATATTATATTCTACTGTGTCCAGTCATATTATATTCTACTGTGTCCAATCATATTATATTCTACTGTATCCAGTCATATTATATTCTACTGTGTCCAGTTATATTATATTCTACTGTGTCCAGTCATATTATATTCTACTGTGTCCAGTCATATTATATTCTACTGTGTCCAATCATATTATATTATACTGTATCCAATCATATTATATTCTACTGTGTCCAAATATTATATTCTACTGTGTCCAAATATTATATTCTACTTTGTCCAAATATTATATTCTACTGTGTCCAATCATATTATATTCTACT
This sequence comes from Notolepis coatsorum, assembly GCF_963971535.1. NCBI lineage: Eukaryota > Metazoa > Chordata > Actinopteri > Aulopiformes > Paralepididae > Notolepis > Notolepis coatsorum. The sequence goes on along the minus strand of NW_028173224.1, from coordinate 80,897 downwards.
GTGTCCAATCATATTATATTCTACTGTATCCAATCATATTCTATTCTACTGTATCCAATCATATTATATTCTACTGTGTCCAAATATTATATTCTACTGTATCCAATCACATTATATTCTACTGTGTCCAAATATTATATTCTACTGTGTCCAATCATATTATATTCTACTGTGTCCAATCACATTATATTCTACTGTGTCCAGATATTATATTATACTGTATCCAATCATATTATATTCTACTGTGTCCAATCATATTATCTTCTACTGTATCCAGTCATATTATATTATACTGTGTCCAATCATATTATATTCTACTGTGTCCAATCATATTATATTCTACTGTATCCAGTCATATTATATTCGACTGTGTCCAATCATATATATTCTACTGTGTCCAATCATATTATATTCTACTGTGTCCAGTCATATTATATTCTACTGTATCCAGTCATATTATATTCTACTTTGTCCAATCATATTATATTCTACTGTGTCCAATCATATTATATTCTACTGTGTCCAGTCATATTATATTCTACTGTGTCCAGTCATATTATATTCTACTGTGTCCAAATATTATATTCTACTGTATCCAATCATATTATATTCGACTGTGTCCAATCATATTATATTCTACTGTGTCCAGTCATATTCTATTCTACTGTATCCAATCATATTATATTCTACTGTATCCAATCATATTATATTCTACTGTGTCCAATCATATTATATTCTACTGTGTCCAGTCATATTATATTCTACTGTGTCCAGTCATATTATATTCTACTGTATCCAATCATATTATATTCTACTGTGTCCAGTCATATTATATTCTATTGTGTCCAGTCATATTATATTCTACTGTGTCCAAATATTCTATTCTACTGTATCCAATCATATTATATTCTACTGTATCCAATCATATTATATTCTACTGTGTCCAATCATATTATATTCTACTGTGTCCAGTCATATTATATTCTACTGTGTCCAGTCATATTATATTCTACTGTGTCCAGTTATATTTTATTCTACTGTATCCAATCACATTATATTCTACTGTGTCCAAATATTATATTCTACTGTGTCCAATCATATTATATTCTACTGTGTCCAATCACATTATATTCTACTGTGTCCAGATATTATATTATACTGTATCCAATCATATTATATTCTACTGTGTCCAATCATATTATATTCTACTGTGTCCAAATATTATATTCTACTGTGTCCAATCATATTATATTCTACTGTGTCCAATCATATTATATTCTACTGTGTCCAAATATTATATTATACTGTCTCCAAATATTATATTCTACTGTGTCCAATCATATTATATTCTACTGTGTCCAAATATTATATTATACTGTGTCCAATCATATTATATTCTACTGTGTCCAGTCATATTATATTCTACTGTATCCAGTCATATTATATTCTACTGTGTCCAGTCATATTATATTCTACTGTGTCCAAATATTATATTCTACTGTGTCCAATCATATTATATTCTACTCTGTCCAAATAGTATATTCTACTGTATCCAATCATATTATATTCTACTGTATCCAATCATATTATATTCTACTGTGTCCAATCATATTATATTCTACTGTGTCCAGTCATATTATATTCTACTGTGTCCAATCATATTATATTCTACTGTATCCAGTCATATTATATTCTACTGTGTCCAGTTATATTATATTCTACTGTGTCCAGTCATATTATATTCTACTGTGTCCAGTCATATTATATTCTACTGTGTCCAATCATATTATATTATACTGTATCCAATCATATTATATTCTACTGTGTCCAAATATTATATTCTACTGTGTCCAAATGTTATATTCTACTTTGTCCAAATATTATATTCTACTGTGTCCAATCATATTATATTCTACTGTGTCCAATCATATTATATTCTACTGTATCCAATCATATTCTATTCTACTGTATCCAATCATATTATATTCTACTGTGTCCAAATATTATATTCTACTGTATCCAATCACATTATATTCTACTGTGTCCAAATATTATATTCTACTGTGTCCAATCATATTATATTCTACTGTGTCCAATCACATTATATTCTACTGTGTCCAGATATTATATTATACTGTATCCAATCATATTATATTCTACTGTGTCCAATCATATTATATTCTACTGTATCCAGTCATATTATATTATACTGTGTCCAATCATATTATATTCTACTGTGTCCAATCATATTATATTCTACTGTGTCCAAATATTATATTCTACTGTATCAAATCATATTATATTCGACTGTGTCCAATCATATTATATTCTACTGTGTCCAGTCATATTCTATTCTACTGTATCCAATCATATTATATTCTACTGTATCCAATCATATTATATTCTACTGTGTCCAATCATATTATATTCTACTGTGTCCAGTCATATTATATTCTACTGTGTCCAGTCATATTATATTCTACTGTATCCAATCATATTATATTCTACTGTGTCCAGTCATATTATATTCTATTGTGTCCAGTCATATTATATTCTACTGTGTCCAAATATTATATTCTACTGTATCCAATCATATTATATTCTACTGTATCCAATCATATTATATTCTACTTTGTCCAATCATATTATATTCTACTGTGTCCAGTCATATTCTATTGTATCCAATCATATTATATTCTACTGTATCCAATCATATTATATTCTACTGTGTCCAATCATATTATATTCTACTGTGTCCAGTCATATTATATTCTACTGTGTCCAGTCATATTATATTCTACTGTGTCCAGTTATATTTTATTCTACTGTGTCCAGTCATATTATATTCTACTGTGTCCAGTCATATTATATTCTACTGTGTCCAGTCATATTATATTCTACTGTATCCAATCATATTATATTCTACTGTGTCCAGTCATATTATATTCTACTGTGTCCAGTCATATTATATTCTACTGTATCCAATCATATTATATTCTACTGTGTCCAAATATTATATTCTACTGTGTCCAATCATATTATATTCTACTGTGTCCAATCATATTATATTCTACTGTGTCCAATCATATTATATTCTACTGTGTCCAAATATTATATTATACTGTGTCCAAATATTATATTATACTGTGTCCAATCATATTATATTCTACTGTGTCCAAATATTATATTATACTGTGTCCAATCATATTATATTCTACTGTGTCCAGTCATATTATATTCTACTGTATCCAGTCATATTATATTCTACTGTGTCCAATCATATTATATTCTACTGTGTCCAATCATATTATATTCTACTGTATCCAATCATATTATATTCTACTGTGTCCAGTCATATTATATTCTACTGTGTCCAAATATTATATTCTACTGTGTCCAATCATATTATATTCTACTCTGTCCAAATAGTATATTCTACTGTATCCAATCATATTATATTCTACTGTATCCAATCATATTATATTCTACTGTGTCCAATCATATTATATTCTACTGTGTCCAGTCATATTATATTCTACTGTGTCCAATCATATTATATTCTACTGTATCCAGTCATATTATATTCTACTGTGTCCAGTTATATTATATTCTACTGTGTCCAGTCATATTATATTCTACTGTGTCCAGTCATATTATATTCTACTGTGTCCAATCATATTATATTATACTGTATCCAATCATATTATATTCTACTGTGTCCAAATATTATATTCTACTGTGTCCAAATATTATATTCTACTTTGTCCAAATATTATATTCTACTGTGTCCAATCATATTATATTCTACTGTGTCCAATCATATTATATTCTACTGTATCCAATCATATTCTATTCTACTGTATCCAATCATATTATATTCTACTGTGTCCAAATATTATATTCTACTGTATCCAATCACATTATATTCTACTGTGTCCAAATATTATATTCTACTGTGTCCAATCATATTATATTCTACTGTGTCCAATCACATTATATTCTACTGTGTCCAGATATTATATTATACTGTATCCAATCATATTATATTCTACTGTGTCCAATCATATTATATTCTACTGTATCCAGTCATATTATATTATACTGTGTCCAATCATATTATATTCTACTGTGTCCAATCATATTATATTCTACTGTATCCAGTCATATTATATTATACTGTGTCCAATCATATTATATTCTACTGTGTCCAGTCATATTATATTCTACTGTATCCAATCATATTATATTATACTGTATCCAATCATATTATATTCTACTGTGTCCAATCATATTATATTCTACTGTGTCCAGTCATATTATATTCGACTGTATCCAGTCATATTATATTCTACTGTGTCCAATCATATTATATTATACTGTGTCCAGTCATATTATATTCTACTGTATCCAATCATATTATATTCTACTGTATCCAGTCATATTATTTTATAATGTGTCCAATAATATTATATTCTACTGTGTCCAATCATATTATATTATACTGTATCCAATCATATTATATTATACTGTGTCCAATCATATATTCTACTGTGTCCAATCACATTATATTCTACTGTGTCCAGTCATATTATATTCTACTGTATCCAATCATATTATATTCTACTGTGTCCAATCACATTATATTCTACTGTGTCCAATCATATTATATTCTACTGTATCCAATCATATTATATTATACTGTGTCCAATCCTATTATATTCTACTGTGTCCAATCACATTATATTCTACTGTGTCCAGTCATATTATATTCTACTGTGTCCAGTCATATTATATTATACTGTGTCCAGTCATATTATATTCTACTGTATCCAGTCATATTATATTCTACTGTGTCCAGTCATATTATATTCTACTGTGTCCAGTCATATTATATTATACTGTGTCCAATCATATTCTATTCTACTGTGTCCAGTCATATTATATTCTACTGTATCCAATCATATTATATTCTACTGTGTCCAGTCATATTATATTCTACTGTGTCCAGTCATATTATATTATACTGTATCCAATCATATTATATTCTACTGTATCCAGTCATATTATATTCTACTGTATCCAATCATATTATATTCTACTGTATCCAATCATATTATATTCTACTGTGTCCAGTCATATTCTATTCTACTGTATCCAATCATATTATATTCTACTGTATCCAATCATATTATATTCTACTGTGTCCAATCATATTATATTCTACTGTGTCCAGTCATATTATATTCTACTGTGTCCAGTCATATTATATTCTACTGTGTCCAGTTATATTTTATTCTACTGTGTCCAGTCATATTATATTCTACTGTGTCCAGTCATATTATATTCTACTGTGTCCAGTCATATTATATTCTACTGTATCCAATCATATTATATTCTACTGTGTCCAGTCATATTATATTCTACTGTGTCCAGTCATATTATATTCTACTGTATCCAATCATATTATATTCTACTGTGTCCAAATATTATATTCTACTGTGTCCAATCATATTATATTCTACTGTGTCCAATCATATTATATTCTACTGTGTCCAAATATTATATTATACTGTGTCCAAATATTATATTCTACTGTGTCCAATCATATTATATTCTACTGTGTCCAAATATTATATTATACTGTGTCCAATCATATTATATTCTACTGTGTCCAGTCATATTATATTCTACTGTATCCAGTCATATTATATTCTACTGTGTCCAATCATATTATATTCTACTGTGTCCAATCATATTATATTCTACTGTATCCAATCATATTATATTCTACTGTGTCCAGTCATATTATATTCTACTGTATCCAAATATTATATTCTACTGTGTCCAATCATATTATATTCTACTTTGTCCAAATAGTATATTCTACTGTATCCAATCATATTATATTCTACTGTATCCAATCATATTATATTCTACTGTGTCCAATCATATTATATTCTACTGTGTCCAGTCATATTATATTCTACTGTGTCCAATCATATTATATTCTACTGTATCCAGCCATATTATATTCTACTGTGTCCAGTTATATTATATTCTACTGTGTCCAGTCATATTATATTCTACTGTGTCCAGTCATATTATATTCTACTGTGTCCAATCATATTATATTATACTGTATCCAATCATATTATATTCTACTGTGTCCAAATATTATATTCTACTGTGTCCAAATATTATATTCTACTTTGTCCAAATATTATATTCTACTGTGTCCAATCATATTATATTCTACTGTGTCCAATCATATTATATTCTACTGTATCCAATCATATTCTATTCTACTGTATCCAATCATATTATATTCTACTGTGTCCAAATATTATATTCTACTGTATCCAATCACATTATATTCTACTGTGTCCAAATATTATATTCTACTGTGTCCAATCATATTATATTCTACTGTGTCCAATCACATTATATTCTACTGTGTCCAGATATTATATTATACTGTATCCAATCATATTATATTCTACTGTGTCCAATCATATTATATTCTACTGTATCCAGTCATATTATATTATACTGTGTCCAATCATATTATATTCTACTGTGTCCAATCATATTATATTCTACTGTATCCAGTCATATTATATTATACTGTGTCCAATCATATTATATTCTACTGTGTCCAGTCATATTATATTCTACTGTATCCAATCATATTATATTATACTGTATCCAATCATATTATATTCTACTGTGTCCAATCATATTATATTCTACTGTGTCCAGTCATATTATATTCGACTGTATCCAGTCATATTATATTCTACTGTGTCCAATCATATTATATTATACTGTGTCCAGTCATATTATATTCTACTGTATCCAATCATATTATATTCTACTGTATCCAGTCATATTATATTATAATGTGTCCAATCATATTATATTCTACTGTGTCCAATCATATTATATTATACTGTATCCAATCATATTATATTATACTGTGTCCAATCATATATTCTACTGTGTCCAATCACATTATATTCTACTGTGTCCAGTCATATTATATTCTACTGTTTCCAATCATATTATATTCTACTGTGTCCAATCACATTATATTCTACTGTGTCCAATCATATTATATTCTACTGTATCCAATCATATTATATTATACTGTGTCCAATCATATTATATTCTACTGTGTCCAATCACATTATATTCTACTGTGTCCAGTCATATTATATTCTACTGTGTCCAGTCATATTATATTATACTGTGTCCAGTCATATTATATTCTACTGTATACAGTCATATTATATTCTACTGTGTCCAGTCATATTATATTCTACTGTGTCCAGTCATATTATATTATACTGTGTCCAATCATATTATATTCTACTGTGTCCAGTCATATTATATTCTACTGTATCCAATCATATTATATTCTACTGTGTCCAGTCATATTATATTCTACTGTGTCCAGTCATATTATATTATACTGTATCCAATCATATTATATTCTACTGTATCCAGTCATATTATATTCTACTGTATCCAATCATATTATATTCTACTGTATCCAATCATATTATATTCTACTGTATCCAGTCATATTATATTCTACTGTGTCCAGATATTATATTATACTGTATCCAATCATATTATATTCTACTGTATCCAATCATATTATATTCTACTGTATCCAGTCATATTATATTCGACTGTGTCCAATCATATATATTCTACTGTGTCCAATCATATTATATTCTACTGTGTCCAGTCATATTATATTCTACTGTATCCAGTCATATTATATTCTACTTTGTCCAATCATATTATATTCTACTGTGTCCAATCATATTATATTCTACTGTGTCCAGTCATATTATATTCTACTGTGTCCAATCATATTATATTCTACTGTGTCCAGATATTATATTCTACTGCGTCCAATCATATTATATTATACTGTGTCCAGTCATATTATATTATACTTTATCCAATCATATTATATTCTACTGTGTCCAATCATATTATATTCTACTGTGTCCAGTCATATTATATTCTACTGTGTCCAGTCATATTATATTCTACTGTGTCCAGTCATATTATATTCTACTGTATCCAATCATATTATATTCTACTGTGTCCAGATATTATATTATACTGTATCCAATCATATTATATTCTACTGTATCCAATCATATTATATTCTACTGTGTCCAGTCATATTATATTCTACTGTGTCCAATCATATTATATTCTACTGTGTCCAATCATATTATATTCTACTGTATCCAATTATATTATATTCTACTGTGTCCAGTCATATTATATTCTACTGTGTCCAATCATATTATATTCTACTGTGTCCAGTCATATTATATTCTACTGTATCCAATCATATTATATTATACTGTATCCAATCATATTATATTCTACTGTGTCCAATCATATTATATTCTACTGTGTCCAGTCATATTATATTATACTGTGTCCAATCATATTATTCTATGTATCCAGTCATATTATATTATACTGTGTCCAATCATATTATATTATACTGTATCCAGTCATATTATATTCTACTGTGTCCAATCATATTATATTATACTGTGTCCAATCATATTATATTCTACTGTATCCAATCATATTATATTCTACTGTATCCAATCATATTATATTATACTGTGTCCAATCATATTATATTCTACTGTATCCAATCATATTATATTCTACTGTATCCAATCATATTATATTCTACTGTATCCAATCATATTATATTATACTGTATCCAATCATATTATATTATACTGTGTCCAATCATATATTCTACTGTGTCCAATCATATTATATTCTACTGTGTCCAATCATATTATATTCTACTGTGTCCAATCATATTATATTATACTGTATCCAATCATATTATATTATACTGTATCCAATCATATTATATTCTACTGTATCCAATCATATTATATTCTACTGTGTCCAATCACATTATATTATACTGTGTCCAGTCATATTATATTCTACTGTATCCAATCATATTATATTCTACTGTATCCAGTCATATTATATTATACTGTGTCCAATCATATTATATTATACTGTGTCCAATCATATTGTATTATACTGTGTCCAATCATATTTTCTACTGTGTCCAATCATATTATATTCTACTGTGTCCAATCATATTATATTCTACTGTATCCAATCATATTATATTCTACTGTATCCAATCATTATATTCTACTGTGTCCAATCATATTATATTATACTGTATCCAATCATATTATATTATACTGTGTCCAATCATATATTCTACTGTGTCCAATCATATTATATTCTACTGTGTCCAATCATATTATATTCTACTGTGTCCAATCATATTATATTATACTGTATCCAATCATATTATATTCTACTGTATCCAATCATATTATATTATACTGTATCCAATCATATTATATTCTACTGTGTCCAATCATATTATATTCTACTGTATCCAATCATATTATATTCTACTGTATCCAATCATATTATATTCTACTGTATCCAATCATATTATATTCTACTATATCCAATCATATTATATTCTACTGTATCCAATCATATTATATTCGACTGTGTCCAATCATATATTCTACTTGATTGATTGATTGAAAACTTTATTAACAGAATGCAGAATGGGTACAGTACAGCTCAATACACACAACTGTTAAGGGGATGCAGACCAGAGAAAGACTGTGCTCCATCATATTCGTATATTCTTTTCAATTCTACTCTATTCTATTCTGTTCCATCATATTATATTCTGTTCTATCCTGTTATTTTGTACTGTGTCCGATCATATTCTATTCTACTATTTCTGTCATAGATTATATGAGCTTGGTATCTCTTTTCCATCAGTTTGAACAGACAGTTGGATTCTGTTATTAGCCTGCATCATGAAGATTATTACATTGTGAAGAGTATTACATTGTGAAGAGTATTACATCATGACGATTATTACATTGTGAAGATTATTACATCATGAAGATTATTACATCATGACGATTATTACATTCTGAAGAGTATTACATCATGAAGATTATTACATTGTGAAGAGTATTACATCATGAAGATTATTACATTATGAAGAGTATTACATCATGAAGATTATTACATTGTGAAGAGTATTACATCATGACGATTATTACATTGTGAAGAGTATTACATTGTGAAGATTATTACATTGTGAAGAGTATTACATTGTGAAGATTATTACATTGTGAAGAGTATTACATTGTGAAGAGTATTACATTGTGAAGAGTATTACATTGTGAAGATTATTACATTGTGAAGATTATTACATTGTGAAGAGTATTACATTGTGAAGAGTATTACATTGTGAAGAGTATTACATCATGACGATTATTACATTGTGAAGATTATTACATTGTGAAGATTATTACATCATGACGATTATTACATTGTGAAGATTATTACATTGTGAAGATTATTACATCATGACGATTAGAGTATAGCACAGTCTGATAAACAGAGGCAAAGTAAGACAGGTGTTAGAGATAGACAGACAGGTGTTAGAGACAGACAGACAGGTGTTAGAGACAGACAGATAGACAGGTGTTAAAGACAGACAGACAAGTGTTAGAGACAGACAGACAGGTGTTAGAGACAGACAGACAGGTGTTAGAGACAGACAGACAGACAGGTGTTAAAGACAGACAGACAGGTGTTTGAGACAGACATACAGGTGTTAGAGACAGACAGACAGACAGGTGTTAGAGACAGACAGACAGGTGTTAGAGACAGACAGACAGACAGACAGACAGGTGTTAGAGACAGACAGACAGGTGTTAGAGACAGACAGACAGACAGGTGTTAAAGACAGACAGACAGGTGTTTGAGACAGACAGACAGGTGTTAGAGACAGACAGACAGGTGTTAGAGTCAGACAGACAGGTGTTAGAGACAGACAGACAGACAGGTGTTAGAGACAGACAAACAGACAGGTGTTAGAGACAGACAGACAGACAGACAGGTGATAGAGACAGACAGACAGACAGACAGACAGACAGACAGGTGTTAGAGACAGACGGACAGGCAGGTGTTAGAGACAGACAGATATACATGTGTTAGAGACAGACAGACAGGCAGGTGTTAGAGACAGACAGACAGACAGGTGTTAGAGACAGACAGACAGGTGTTAGAGACAGACAGACAGGTGTTAGAGACAGACAGACAGGTGTTAGAGACAGACAGACAGGTGTTAGAGACAGACAGACATGTTTAGATACAGACAGACAGGTGTTAGAGACAGACAGACAGGTGTTAGAGACAGACAGACAGGTGTTAGAGACAGACAGACAGGTGTTAGAGACAGACAGACATACAGGTGTTAGAGACAGACAGACAGACAGACAGGTGTTAGAGACAGACAGACAGACAGACAGGTGTTAGAGACAGACAGACAGGTGTTAGAGACAGACAGACATACAGGTGTTAGAGACAGACATACAGACAGACAGGTGTTAGAGACAGACAGACATACAGGTTTTAGAGACAGACAGACAGGTGTTAGAGACAGACAGACAGACAGACAGACAGACAGACAGACAGACAGACAGACATGTGTTAGAGACAGACAGACAGGTGTTAGAGACAGACAGACAGACAGGTTTAGAGACAGACAGGTGTTAGATACAGACAGACAGGTGTTAGAGACAGACAGACAGGTGTTAGAGACAGACAGACATGTTTAGATACAGACAGACAGGTGTTAGAGACAGACAGACAGGTGTTAGAGACAGACAGACATGTGTTAGAGACAGACAGACAGGTGTTAGAGACAGACAGACAGGTTTAGAGTCAGACAGACAGGTGTTAGATACAGACAGACAGACAGGTGTTAGAGACAGACAGACAGGTGTTAGAGACAGACAGACATGAGTTAGAGACAGACAGACAGGTTTAGAGTCAGACAGACAGGTGTTAGAGACAGACAGACAGACAGGTGTTAGAGACAGACAGACAGGTGTTAGAGACAGACAGACAGGTGTTAGAGACAGACAGACAGACAGGTGTTAGAGACAGACAGACAGACAGGTGTTAGAGACAGACAGACAGACACATGTTAGAGACAGACAGACAGACAGGTGTTAGAGACAGACAGACAGGTGTTAGAGACAGACAGACAGACAGACAGGTGTTAGAGACAGACAGACAGGTGTTAGAGACAGACAGACAGGTGTTAGAGACAGACAGGTATTAGAGACAGACAGGTGTTAGAGACAGACAGACAGACAGGTTTTAGAGACAGACAGACAGGTGTTAGAGACAGACAGACAGCCAGGTTTAGAGACAGACAGGTGTTAGAGACAGACAGACAGGTGTTAGAGACAGACAGACAGGTGTTAGAGACAGACAGACATGTTTAGATACAGACAGACAGGTGTTAGAGACAGGCAGACAGGTGTTAGAGACAGACAGACAGGTGTTAGAGACAGACAGACAGGTGTTAGAGACAGACAGACAGGTTTAGAGTCAGACAGACAGGTGTTAGAGACAGACAGACAGGCAGGTGTTAGAGACAGACAGACAGGTGTTAGAGACAGACAGACAGGTTTAGAGTCAGACAGACAGGTGTTAGAGACAGACAGACAGACAGGTGTTAGAGACAGACAGACAGGTGTTAGAGACAGACAGACAGGTGTTAGAGACAGACATACAGGTGTTAGAGACAGACAGACAGACAGACAGACAGACAGACAGACAGACAGACAGACAGACAGACAGGTGTTAGAGACAGACAGACATACAGGTGTTAGAGACAGACAGACAGACACATGTTAGAGACAGACAGACAGACAGACAGGTGTTAGAGACAGACAGACAGGTGTTAGAGACAGACAGACAGACAGACAGGTGTTAGAGACAGACAGACAGGTGTTAGAGACAGACAGGTGTTAGAGACAGACAGGTGTTAGATACAGACAGACAGGTGTTAGAGACAGACAGGTATTAGAGACAGACAGGTGTTAGAGATAGACAGACAGGTGTTAGAGACAGACAGGTGTTAGAAACAGACAGACAGGTATAGAGACAGACAGACAGACAGGTATAGAGACAGACATACAGACAGACAGGTGTTAGAGACAGACAGACAGGTATAGAGACAGACAGACAGACAAGTGACAAAAACACTGCTTGGTCCAAGTGAGACCAGGTACTGAACAAGACCCTGCTAACTGCTTGGTCCAAGTGAGACCTGTACTGAACAAGACCCTGCTAACTGCTTGGTCCAAGTGAGACCAGGTACTGAACAATACCCTGGTAACTGCTTGGTCCAAGTGAGACCTGTACTGAACAATACCCTGCTAACTGCTTGGTCCAAGTGAGACCTGTACTGAACAATACCCTGCTAACTGCTTGGTCCAAGTGAGACCAGGTACTGAACAATACCCTGCTAACTGCTTGGTCCAAGTGAGACCAGGTACTGAACAATACCCTGCTAACTGCTTGGTCCAAGTGAGACCAGGTATTGAACAATACCCTGCTAACTGCTTGGTCCAAGTGAGACCAGGTACTGAACAATACCCTGCTAACTGCTTGGTCCAAGTGAGACCTGTACTGAACAATACCCTGCTAACTGCTTGGTCCAAGTGAGACCTGTACTGAACAATACCCTGCTAACTGCTTGGTCCAAGTGAGACCAGGTACTGAACAATACCCTGCTAACTGCTTGGTCCAAGTGAGACCAGGTACTGAACAATACCCTGCTAACTGCTTGGTCCAAGTGAGACCAGGTACTGAACAATACCCTGCTAACTGCTTGGTCCAAGTGAGACCAGGTACTGAACAATACCCTGCTAACTGCTTGGTCCAAGTGAGACCTGTACTGAACAATACCCTGCTAACTGCTTGGTCCAAGTGAGACCTGTACTGAACAATACCCTGCTAACTGCTTGGTCCAAGTGAGACCTGTACTGAACAATACCCTGCTAACTGCTTGGTCCAAGTGAGACCAGGTACTGAACAAGACCCTGCTAACTGCTTGGTCCAAGTGAGACCAGGTATTGAACAATACCAATACTCCGCTGTTGATTGTACAGTAGCACTATTTTACTCTGTCCATTCTATTGTATTGCACTGCTGCATCATTTTACTATCTATTCTATTCTACTATTTTATTGTGCTGTATTATTTGACTCTGTCTATTACTTTTTATTACAGGTTCAAAACTGTCAGGTATTAAACTGTGTGGGTATCAAACAAGAGACTGTCAGGCTTTAAAACTGTGTAGGACCCAGGCCTAGAACTGCACCTGAGAGAGGGAACTGCACCCTGAGAGAGGGAACTGCACCCTGAGAGAGGGAACTGCACCCTGAGAGAGGGAACTGCACCCTGAGAGAGAGAACTGCACCCTGAGAGAGAGAACTGCACCCTGAGAGAGAGAACTGCACCCTGAGAGAGAGAACTGCACCCTGAGAGAGGGAACTGCACCCTGAGAGAGGGAACTGCACCCTGGGCTGTGTTCTGAGCCCCCTCCTCTACTCCCTGTACACACATGACTGCGTGGCACAGCGGAACAACAACACAATCATCAAATTTGCTGATGACACAGTAGTGGTGGGCCTGATCTCTGCCAACGACGAGAGGGCCTACCTGGAAGAGGTAGAGAATCTGTCACAGTGGTGTCAGGAGAACTGCCTCTCCCTGAACATCAGCAAAACAAAAGAGATGATTGTGGACTTCAGGAGGTCAGGGGTCAAGGACTACAGCCCCCTCAGCATCGACGGGGCACCGGTTGAGAGAGTGAACAGTTTCAAGTACCTCGGAGCCTACATATCCGAGGACTTGACATGGACCACACACATTGACAGTGTTGTGAAGAAGGCACGACAACGCCTCAACTTCCTCAGGCGCCTAAGGAAGTTCCAAGTCAGTCAGAAGATCCTTAGGAACTTCTACTCATGTACAATAGAGAGCATCCTGACTGGCAACATCACCTCCTGGTTTGGGAATAGCACTGCACAAGACCGTAGCCATGTCTGTGTCAAAGTCAATTGTATCCTTCTCAGCCTTTAATTTAGCCCTGGCTTTAGCCTCCTGCAGACTTAATTCAGCGTGTACTTCAGCTTCCTTTAGGCTAGCTTTAGCCTCCTGCAGACTTAATTCAGCTTTGGCTTTAGCCTTTTTTAGATTTAATTCAGCCTCTAATTCAGCTTCCTTTAGGCTCATGGCTTGTCTGGCTGAAAGTGCAGTGGCTTTTGCCTGAATGGTGGCCCTCTCGTTTTCAGCCCTTCAACGGGCGGCAGATAACCTGGATGATTGGCTTCCACCTGATGATTTTGATGGGGCCCTGGAAATGCTATCCTCTGGGCCTATTGTAGCCTGAAGGTCCCTTTCCAGCTTATCTTGAGTCTCTACTGGAGACTCTTGGATCACAGACTCAGTTGGACTTTGGGCTGGAGTTTGCCTTTCCTTATTCCCTTCCATCAACCATTTTTCCATATCGTTAACCCATGTATTAAATTAATCTATTCTTGGTTTATACCATTGTGTTTCATCATCATCATCGTCATCCTGTAAATACAGCTGTACAGACTCATTTGCGATCTTAAAAGCACTGAGTGTCTTATTGAACAATGCCATGTCCGTTCTTACCCCTTGTTCATCCTTTGATATCATCATTGCACTAATCTCATTTTTCTTGCGGGTGCATGCTGCAAGCCTGGCTTTACGTGATGCCATTAATTGTTTCAGCTCAATTTCCGCGCCCGTCAAATCCATGTTATCCGTTTCAATATCTGACATCTTGTTTATATTTATCCACCAACTCTTAAGACAGCTTTATAATTATTTTATATTCCACAGCGCCGTGTGCGCGCGCCACGTACGTAGTAGTCTCTATTTCATTCATAAATTCTACTTACGCACGTTCCATTTGCTGTCCTCGGGAGGGAGGGTCCTCCACTCGCTGTGATTGGCGTTGATCAATCCTTCCTGCTGATCACAGCGATGTCCTCGGGCTGTGATCATTCATTGTGTGTGGCTGTGGTTGATCGATTCCTTCCTGCTGATCACAGCGATCTCCAAACACAACCAGTCTCCTGGCTCCTC